>NC_136807.1:55183138-55195638 GCF_951216825.1 Electrona antarctica
TCCTTCCTCCTCAAAACATGCACTCATAACTTGCAGCCTCCTCCTCCTCCTCCTCCTCCTCCTCCTCCTCCTATACGCAAACAACAAGATATATATATGTGGAAGAAAAAACACATCTCAAAGCCCGAAACAAAAGAAGCACACTGTATAGGCTATACTGATTATACAGGTTTCTGAAATGGTAAATCATTCATCAATATATCCACCGATATAGATCACATAGAAGCCATGATGATGGACGGTGCTGTGTTAGAGGCTCCGTTTGAACTTGGCTTTATAATTGTCTTGGAATCAGTTTCTCTGCATGTCTGACGTCTTATTGTGTCCAGAATATAGAAGAACCACCATCACGCCCGCGGTTCGGTTCCTATAGGATCCATGCATCTCGTCAGTTGTCACACAACTATAGGAGACAGTTGCTTTTTTTTCCTTCATTTTTTTAAACCCACACAGCATCATATTTTCTAGCGCGCGCACGCACGTACGCACGCACGCACGCACACACACACACACACACACACACACACACACACACACACACACACACACAGAGAGAGAGAGAAAAAAATGCTCGCGTTTTTTGTGGCTTAATAATAATTGTTCCTCCTTCATCTTCCCTCATGCTCTCTCGTCTCCGCGTAAAAATGAGATGTCCAATTCCCTTCCTTATAATTTCTCCTCGCATCGTATAGAGTCAGTCAGTCACAAATAAATAATATTACAGCTTCATAACCAGAGAAAAAAAGAAATAGGCCTACAATCAAAAGAACTGCGCATGGAAGCCGTCCTTCCGTCCTCCGTCTTCCTCTGCTCGACTAATGTGACCCATTTCAACAAGCCATCATCATCATCATCATCTTCACCATTATCACACCAACAATCCACAGAACTATGGTGCATGCGCCTCTCTCTCTCTCTCTCTCTCTCTCTCCCAGACAGTGCTGATTGGGGCTCGAGCGCAAGAGGATTACATCGGCGCGCACCGTGACGTCATCATGCCCCCCCCTCCCCCCCACCTCCATATTAACCAAATCCTCATCAGTGTAAATGTCCTTGAAAAGCTCAGCTCTGACATTCACTCAACACTTGTCACTGACTGACTGCAGCCGAGTCATGCAATGCGCGCGTGGCGTGTGTGTGTGCGTGCGGACTAATATAGGTTCCCAAAGTGGGGTCCAGGGACCCCCCAGGGGTCCTTGACAGAGTTCCAGGGGGGTCCCCAAGCTCCCCAAATGGATAGTTATAGGAACCAAATGGACCCTTATGGGTCTGTAACTCTGAGAGAGTACACATGCAACCAAATGGACCCGTTAGAGAGAGGCTTTCTTACCTTTATTTGTAGTTGTTACGTCGCCACCAAAGAGGTCCAGGTTTTATTTTGTGCAAAAGCACACTATTGGCCAAAGCCCTCAATTAATTGAATTGAATTGCATTGAATTGAATGGGGCATTGGGGTGCTGTGCTAATTCACTTATTTCCATCGCTCAAAAATAATTTTGTTTTGTATATATCCTCTCTTTATAGTATCCCAAGCGGCACACTTTACTACTTATTTTGATGGAAATAAGCGAATTAGTACAAAAACCCAACCACCACCGAGGGCTTATATCAGGGGAAATAGCCAATAATGCACTTTTGCACAAAATAACACCTGGCCCTCTTTGGTGGGGACGTAACAACTACAAATAACACCTGGCCCTCTTTGGTGGGGACGTAACAAGTACAAATAACACCTGGACCTCTTTGGTGGGGACGTAACAACTACAAATAACACCTGGCCCTCTTTGGTGGGGACGTAACAACTACAAATAACACCTGGACCTCTTTGGTGGGGACGTAACAACTACAAATAACACCTGGACCTCTTTGGTGGGGACGTAACAACTACAAATAACACCTGGCCCTCTTTGGTGGGGACGTAACAACTACAAATAACACCTGGACCTCTTTGGTGGGGACGTAACAACTACAAATAACACCTGGACCTCTTTGGTGGGGACGTAACAACTACAAATAACACCTGGACCTCTTTGGTGGGGACGTAACAACTACAAATAACACCTGGCCCTCTTTGGTGGGGACGTAACAACTACAAATAACACCTGGAACACTTTGGTGGGGATGGAACAACTACAAATAACACCTGGCCCTCTTTGGTGGGGACGTAACAACTACAAATAACACCTGGCCCTCTTTGGTGGGGACGTAACAACTACAAATAACACCTGGCCCTCTTTGGTGGGGACGTAACAACTACAAATAAAGGTATAAGAAAGCCTTCTAGCATGGAATTCTTCTTTAACATAGGTTTTTACAAACTAAATCGGGGTTCCAGAGATAGAAAACGCCATTAATGCATGATGTCAAACTTAAAATGGTTGAGAATCACTGCTACTAGAGCCATAACTATCTTCTCTTATGGGGGCATTATCTCTTCAAATGGGGGTCCGTGGGGCTAATTTATAGTGTCTATTTGGGGGGTCCTTGACATGAAAACGTTTGGGAACAACTGGGCTATATACAATAATGCTGTTAAACACTTCAACTCTCCTCTACTAAACCCGATAAAACCTGATAGAATAGAGAATTGCAATAAATTGTATTGATCAGTGAAAATGTAATGTCTCCTTTTGGGTCTTGAGCTGTATAATATTCAGAGTTTAGACAGATATAGATATCTATATGCAGAAGGTTTTACACGTGATGACAGCACTTTAACAACGGGTGCAATGGGTCTGGTCCACAAGATTCGATACACCACCAAGATACCCATGTACCTGTCTAAATACTTCACCAAGATACCCATGTACCTGTCTAAATACTTCACCAAGATACCCATGTACCTGTCTAAATACTTCACCAAGATACCCATGTACCTGTCTAAATACTTCACCAAGATACCCATGTACCTGTCTAAATACTTCACCAAGATACCCATGTACCTGTCTAAATACTTCACCAAGATACCCATGTACCTGTCTAAATACTTCACCAAGATACCCATGTACCTGTCTAAATACTTCACCAAGATACCCATGTACCTGTCTAAATACTTCACCAAGATACCCATGTACCTGTCTAAATACTTCACCAAGATACCCATGTACCTGTCTAAATACTTCACCAAGATACCCATGTACCTGTCTAAATACTTCACCAAGATACCCATGTACCTGTCTAAATACTTCACCAAGATACCCATGTACCTGTAATACTTCACCAAGATACCCATGTACCTGTCTAAATACTTCACCAAGATACCCATGTACCTGTCTAAATACTTCACCAAGATACCCATGTACCTGTCTAAATACTTCACCAAGATACCCATGTACCTGTAATACTTCACCAAGATACCCATGTACCTGTCTAAATACTTCACCAAGATACCCATGTACCTGTCTAAATACTTCACCAAGATACCCATGTACCTGTCTAAATACTTCACCAAGATACCCATGTACCTGTCTAAATACTTCACCAAGATACCCATGTACCTGTCTAAATACTTCACCAAGATACCCATGTACCTGTCTAAATACTTCACCAAGAGCATGTACCTGTCTAAATACTTCCTTAATGTTAACGAAGTCCACACCCACAACACCAGAGGCAGTTCAACAAACCATGTGCAACCCAGGTTCGACACAAACAAGGGACTACATTCTTTTCGCTCCTATGCCACCAAAATGTGGAACGCCCTACCAACAGTCATTAAGACGTGCAAATCCCTTGACTCCTTCAAAACCGCTCTCAAAGGGCACCTACGGACCGCTGCAATTCGAAACTGGCCCCCGTAAAATCTGAATCCCCTCCCCCACCACCCACCACTTTTCCCCCTCACTGTATATGTTTATTTTCCCTTTTTTACCTCCTTGATGATGAATTCCTGTTCTGTTCTTTGGCTATATATAAGTGTCTATTTGTACGTCTCTAAATGTTCTGATGAATTGAACAAGGTGGACCCTCTTGTAAACAAGTGTAGTGCTTTATTGGGTCGTCCACTCACAGTTAGAAGTCTTTGTATTGAGTTGTGCTTGAAATGTACCGTGATTCTGCAAACTGTTAATACATATTTCAATCAATCAATCAATCAATCAATCAATCAATCAATCAATCAATCAATCAATCAATCAATCAATCAATCAATCAGTAAATAAACCAACACACTCTCAACCTGATGGACATGAGTGATGCCATCCGTATAGAGCGTCGCAGTCCCGCCCCCAACCAGCGGCCCGGAAGAGACTTCCCCATTCATTTTTCCCATAGACATTTCAAAAAGTATTTTTTTATTTCAAGATGTTTATTTATATTTATTTAGACGTTTATAACGTTTATTTCACAACGTTTTGGCGCCGATGAAATAATTAGAAAGGAGAAAAAAAGGACAGGGTATTACAGCACTTTTTTTGTTCCAGGGATCCCCCCATGAAGCAAAGATTTGAATTGAAAACGTTCGCTGTCAAAGACTTGCGCCACATTTTCACGATTAAAAAAAAAAATCACACCCGTGTGAACTGAGTGGTGTAAGGTCTTATATAGACTGATCAGCTGTGGTCTGACGTAATGTCTGACGTAATGAAATCACACCCGTGTGAACTGGGTGACCATAGCAACCATGCTCATTTTTTTTGGTACGGACAGACAGACAGACAGACAGACAGACACGTAAACTAACAAAGCCAGTTGTAGGAGTGGTTTACACCACTACAAATAGCAGATCTACAAGCTCGTAGCGCTAACATTTTAGTCTAGTTTTTATTTGTTGACAAAATAACCAGTATATTTAGTCATATAGTGTTCGTCATCATGGCTTAGTTTTTTGAGGGGCTATATACAGGTTTAATGTTTGTCTTCAGTTCAATGTTTGTCTTGTAAACGCCATTGACAATGAAGGGGAAATGTAGGTCATATTGTCCCTCATTACGTCATATCGTCTCTTTATTGTTAATGGCGTTTAATGTTTGTGTTGGCACCGTTTGTTTTACATCACCATTACATTACCAAATCAACATGAGTTAGACTTTAATATATTAGCGCCCCTCACTTCACACGGGTGTGATTTTATTTAGCTTTTATGTCGTTTCCGTCAGTGAAAAAAGGTAGTCGACGAACATTTTTCGTCTTAGTTTTTAGTCGACAAAATCAACACTGCATTGTTGATCGCAGCAGTGCAGCAGATTGACTGTACAAAAGTAAATAAAGGCAGCAAACACAATGATGATGATGACACAATAACCTCCATCTAGCCTACTGTAACGCCAGGGCTCCACCGGACGCGTTGCGTCTCCGTCGCGTGCGTCAAAAAACGCACCGGTTCAATTTTAATGCACGCGTCGTGTCTCCGTCAACGCAGCGCGGGCAGTGGAGCCACCCTTCATTGATTAAAAAGGGAACATTCCCTGACGGTGACGGAGACGCGACGCTGACGCGACGCTGACGCGCCCGGTGGAGCCCGGCCGTAAGACAGTGGTTCCCAAAGTGGGGTCCGGCGGGGACCCCCCCCTTATTTTTGGCAGCACATTTTGATTTTAGTTTCAGTCATAGTCTTTTGAACAGTTTTCATTTAGTTTTAGTCACATTGGAATGTTTTAGTGTTAGTCTAGTTTTAGTCGACTAAATGTCATGCGATTTTAGTCGACTAAATCTACGGTTGATTTAGTCGACTAAAATGTATTTTGGCGGGCCTTGATGCCGTCGTAATGGCTGATTTTACACTTGCTGAAAATAGCCGATCTACAAGCTCACTTGTAGCTCACTTGTGAGCTTGTAGATCAGCTATTTTCAGCATGCAAAGAAGTGTAAAATTACTTATACTGCATCCCTTTTTAGTCTAGTTTTTATTTGTTGACGAAATATTTAGTCTTAGTTTTAGTCATCGTAGCTTTCATTTAGTTTCTATGTAGTTTTCGTCAGTGAAAAAAGGTAGTCGACGAACATTTTTCATCATAGTTTTAGTCGACGAAAACAACACTGCTATAGCTAGGGGTCCCCATGCAGCCAAATGATGGATATGGTTATAGGAACCAAATGGACCCTCAAGGGTCTGTAACTCTGAGAGTGTATACAAATGGACCCTTATGGGTCTGTAACTCTGAGAGTGTATACAAATGGACCCTTATGGGTCTGTAACTCTGAGAGTGTATACAAATGGACCCTTATGGGTCTGTAACTCTGAGAGTGTACACAAATGGACCCTTATGGGTCTGTATACAAATAAACACGTTGCGGACGGTCCATTTGGTTGTATGTACATTGTAAAATCCTTCCAGCCACAACCAAACCCTATAATAACGGGTCCATTTGGTTCTATTTGTACACTCTGAGAGTTAAATTAACCGTGATATTACAATATACATTGCAGGCTAATGCATGTCAAACTGGAGGTCCTTGAAATGAGAATCACTGCTAGAGCCGTATAAAAATCTTCTCTTATGGGGGGTCCTTGGCATACTTCACCTTCATTTAAATTGCATTGAATTGAGAGAGAGAGAGAGAGAGAGAGAGAGAGAGAGAGAGAGAGAGAGAGAGAGAGAGAGAGAGAGAGAGATAGAGAGAGAGATAGATTCAATATTTATTTGTACATACATTGTTTTATCTCATGATTGTCTTGTTCCACTTTTGCTTTGGCAATGTAAACGTTTTCTCATGCCAATTGAATTGAATTGAATTGAATTGAATTGAATTGAATTGAATTGAATTGAATTGAATTGAATTGAATTGAATTGAATTGAATTGAGAGAGAGAGAGAGAGAGAGAGAGAGAGAGAGAGAGAGAGAGAGAGAGTCACTAACATGATCTGTTTATGTTCCTCGGAGGTATTTAATAATAAAGTTGAAAGGATGCTTTGCCCTTTATTTCCATTAGATTGGAAGACCTATCAGAGTCCATAAAGATAATACAAAGGTCATTGCAAAAAAAGAGAAAGTAAAGCCTGTTTTAAAAATAAATAAATGCATTGTATTTTTCGATTGAACGTGCATTTTATAGACTATTCTGTAGGATATGAAGTCAACGGGGTTGTGGTTTAGCAGTCTATATATAGACTGTAAGAGTGATGTAGCAGGTTTTTTCCCCCTATATTCAGCTATAGTGTAGATGTTTGTCTTACACAAACATTAAATGCCATTTCGTCATGTCATATGAAAGCAGGGAATCATAGCTTCAAATTGACATATTGGTTGTTCAGTTTGACCCACCAGTTTTGGAGATAATAGAGTAATGTCTTGCAGAGAAACAGCGAGTTGAGAAAACAGGCTTGAAAGGTTCACTTCTGTGGTCTCTAACATTACACCTAGCTACATGTTTAAGCATTTATTTCATATTTACAGTTAATTTACTTCAGACATGCTCTAGTATGTGAAGAGTCTGCCTGTGCTATTAACTCATTTTGGATAAAATATAAATACATTCAGTTTTTCTTCTCTGGTGAAACGCTGGAGATTGCACGATGGCAGGCCCTCAGTCAAATCTGGTCACATATAAAGAATTTAAGAGAATTATCTTTTTAATGTAGACCTACATATATGGACCAAACGCACGTGCATCAACAAAGTATAGTGTATGATACTGTCGTTATCATTCATGTGGAGTTGATTTGGAGTCATTTTTAAACAAAAACGGGTCACAGTCACAGCCATTTTAACTTAATTTGATGTCCTCTCTGCCATGAACATATTGATTTGTAATCCTCTCTATTCATAATAATGTTATTAAAACAAGCAAATCGGCATAATGACGTTATGTTATGATATCGCGATGATGTAAGACGATAAGGGTTGGTAAAAGCGGCCCCTCACTTCACACGGGTGTGATTTTTGTGTGTGTGATTATTTAGATTATTATTATTATTATTATTATTATTACAGCGATTCTAAACAAGACAACATGTGGCCATTATTGTTTCACCTGCGCTGCACATCAGAATCTCATTTGCATTACAATAGGAAAGATAGAGAATCCTCATTCATTAATGCATTCTGTACGGGAACCCCTTTTGGTGTTTTAAAGCATTATGTTACACTTTAGCTATTGAAAAATAGCAGATCTACAAGCTCGTAGCGCGGCTTGTAGGTCTGCTATTTTTTGAAAAAAACGTGAAGATGTGGCCCAAATGTTTGAATATATATTCTTTCAGAGTGAATGTTTTTAATCAAATCTTTGCTTCTGGGAGGAGGGGGGGTCCCTGGAACAACATATTTTCAGATGGGGCTCGGCGGCCAATTCCATATATTTTTGAGGGTACTTGACATGAAAATGCTTGCCCACTGACACAGAAACATGTTTTTTTTTTCAACTATCAGGATTTAGAAGACACTCAGGTCGAAATGGGTTAATCAGTATACACTGGAAGTCTAGAGAGCGAGGCCTAATGGCTCCTCACTGCCAAAACACACCGGCACGTGTTACAATACAAATGATAATAACAATAATGATGATCGTAGAATGCAATAAGAAATACTGATAGTATTTAGTCCAAAGCACAGCATGTATACATTATACCCACAGCGGTTTAGATTGACCATTCCTTTGTTTTTTTAACGTATTGATTGATTGAATGATTGATTGAACAGTATGTAGGAATGGGTACAATGGAAAGCACAAGTCAATACAACAAAAACTTGCTACTTTGAGGACGAAACCATGCAAAAAAGGCACTATTTAAGACTTGTTATATTATATTACATCAGATAGATTTCAATTCAACATGAATAGAATGTTCATTTGGGTCTTACTCAGTAGTATATAGGCCTTATATAGGCCTATGTGGATCCATCCCCCTGCATGCATGCATGCGTCCGTTTGGTTACAGCAGCACTGCAGTATAGCCTACATGCATGGATCCATCCATGATTCACTGCAGTCCAAATATAGGCCCTTCAATGGAAGATGGTATAACCTAAAAAAAAAAGAAAAATGCATCCATCCATGCTTGCAGCATCCGACCATAGTTGGGGGAACGCAACATTATAGCTTCATGAAATATAAAAGTATATAAAAAATAAAATAAATATCCGATCTACAGGCTCACAAGGCAAGAATTTCACGCTGCCTTGTGAGCTTGTAGATCGGTTGTTTTTTTTGGGGGGGGGGAGAAGGAAGGAAGGAAGGAAGGAAGGAAGGAAGGCGAAGAGTGGTGGTGTCAGCAGCTATAGTCCATATAGGAGAGCCAGATCAGGAAAATCGTCCGGTTAACAAGTGTTAAAAGAAAGAAGTATAGTAGGTTAAAAAAAATGAAGTAAAAATGAGCCTCCGTGTGTGTCCCGTTGTAGAGGCCTGCACGATGCCTGGCGAGACGCGACGCTTCGCTGCATGCGGGAAAGACATGGGAAGAATTCAAAATGCAGTTTGCACATGCGGTCGGTCAGACCATGCTCTCCTCTCCTCTCCTCTCCTCTCCTCTCCTCTCCTCTCCTCTCCTCTCCTCTCCTCTCCTCCCCTCCCCTCCCCTCCCCTCCCCTCCCCTCTCCTCCCCTCTCCTCTCCTCTCCTCTCCTCTCCATGTGCTGCCAACTCTCGTGAGAGAGAGAAATAAGACCAACCAGAACCTCAAAAAATGAGCAAACCCCCCCCCCCCCCCCCCAAAAAAAAACACAAGCCCAAATCTTACGGTATATAGATTTGAAGTTCTCCTCTCCTCTCCTCTCCTCTCATCTCCTCTCCTCTCCTCTCCTCTCCTCTCCTCTCCTCTCCTCTCCTCTCCTCTCCTCTCCTCTCCTCTCCTCCTCCTCCCCTCTCCTCTCCTCTCCTCTCCTCTCCTCTCCTCTCCTCTCCTCTCCTCTCCTCTCCTCTCCTCCCCTCCCCTCTCCTCCCCTCCCCTCCCCTCCCCTCCCCTCTCCTCCCCTCCCCTCTCCTCTCCTCAGTGCTACAGATTGCAGAAAGCGACCTCCTCCTCCACACTAGTCCACATCTCTGAATGCTCACTGACTGACTGACTGAATGAATGAATGGCAGGGGGAGTTGACCATCTCCCCGTGCATTACAATGACATTCAGGAGGGGGGGGGGAAGAAGAGACCCCCGTCCGTCCGTCCATTCATCCAGCACTCCCTCAGCTATAGCTGTCCAACGGTCCTCCCTTTCCCTTGAGGACGGTGGCTAATGCACCCCCACCCCATCGGGGGGTCGCCCCAGAGCCCCCTCATTAGCCCCCCGCCACCCCCTCCCCGCCACCACCACCACAATAGCCCCTAAAAACCCCCGACAAAAGAGAGAGGAGAGTCTGTCGGCCTCTCCAGTTGTTGTGCGAATTACGAAGGAACCGCGCGCATTACAGCATTACCCCCCCCCCCCCCCCTCAACTTTTTAGGGGGTCCGCTGGGGGGGGGAGAAGAAAAAAATATATATAGGCCTATATTTCTTTTTTCCGGAGGTGATACATAAATATGTTGTTGAGAAGTTGCATGCATGTGTGCATGATGCAGTGTTGATTTTGACAGCACATTTGATTTTTTTTTGTTTTAGTCACGGTCTCTTTAGTCGGCTGAATATCATAAGATTTTAGTCGACTAAATCGACAGTTAATTTAGTCGACC
Organism: Electrona antarctica; assembly: GCF_951216825.1. Taxonomy (NCBI): domain Eukaryota; kingdom Metazoa; phylum Chordata; class Actinopteri; order Myctophiformes; family Myctophidae; genus Electrona; species Electrona antarctica. The sequence continues at coordinate 55,193,675 of NC_136807.1, forward strand.
AAAAAATATTTTGGCGGGCCATGCAACCAAAGCGTACAATGACTTATACTGGATCTCTTGTCCACTAGTCCCTTCCTACATCTTAGTCTAGTTTAGTAGTTTTGTGTTGACGAAATTGCCAATATATTTAGTCTTATAGTTTTAGTCATCATAGCTCATAGTTTTCATTTACTTTCCATTTAGTTTTTGTCAGTGAAAAGAGGGTAGTGGATTTTATTTTTTGGTCATAGTATAGGACTTTTCTGTTTAGATGCATGGGTTATCAAGGCCAGAAAGTCATTTTTTGCCACTCAGTATAGGCATTCCTGCATAACTTCCGGGTTTGATGATGATGTCACACGCATACCCAAAACTGTGGAACGCACTTCCCGTTGCAATCAGAACTGCAGCATCACTCCCGATCTTCCGCCGTAGTTTGAAAACCCACCTTTTCAGACTCCACCATGGCCCATAGCACTTACCCTACCCCCTTAGACAGCACTTTTTTAGACTTAGATAGCATTTGAAACAGACTTATAGCATGTCATGTAGACAGCACAATAACAGTACAGCATAGTATAATATATATGTATAGCTTATATGTATAGTGTCATTATATATAGATATGTTCTAGTTACGTTCTTAGCTTACGCATGTTTCTTGATAAATGCTGTTTGTGATGTATTCCCATGCTTTTTGTTCTTGCTTAATGTAAGTCGCTCTGGATTAAGAGCGTCTGCTAAATGCCTAAATTGTAAATTGTCATACCCTCTTACCAATGATAAGTAGGCCTACCATTTCAGGATATGTTTACTAATGAATTACATTGTTTCGGTACTTTGGTGTTCTTTTAGCATTCCTATTTTATCTAGTGTTAACTCTAAACATCTCTCTCTCTCTCTCTCTCTCTCTCTCTCAATTCAATGCAATTGAAATGAAGGTGAAGTAAAACTAAAGTGCACTAAATCGCGGCGAGTCGGTAAACTGGTGAGTTCTCCGGATATACCGACCAGCTATGCTAAAATATGCTTACTAATAGTTCTTTTTTTTCTTATACCATTGTTTCGTGGGCATGCTCATTTTTCTATAGCAAGCAATTCCTATCCCACGTGAATGGCGCCAATTTCAGGTGTGGTCAGGTCTATAATTGATTAATATATTAAAAGCATTTAGAATGTGCATGCGTAAAAACCACAACTGGACTAAATTAAAATAAATCTATGAATAATTTGTGTAAAAAAAAGAAGCAGCAGAATTGTATAGTTAAGATAGCCTATAGCACCTTTACGTCATTTTTTGCTATAGACAATTAAAACAACTTAACCCATTTTGGGTGGGAACCCCTTTTGGTGTTTTAAGCATTATATTATAGTTTAGCTATTGAAAAATAGCAGATCTACAAGCTCGTATAGGTCTGCTATTTTTGAAAAATCGTGAAAATCTTTGAATATATATTCTTTCAGAGCTAACTCAAATCTTTGCTTCTGGGGGGGTCCCTGGAACAACATATTTTCAGATGGGGGTCGGTGGCCAATTACATATATTTTTGGGGGTCCTTGACATGACAATGTTTGAGAACCCACTGACATAGAAACATGTTTTTTTTCCAGAAAACTCTCGTGATTTAGAAGAAATTTGTAGAATCGTCTTCAGGTCGAAATGGGCAACTACTTGTATTCTGTTTATCATTATTACATTACCCCCCCACTCAACCAATTAAGAAACCTAGTAAACCTACTGAAAATAATATGATAGTATTAATAATGAGGATAATAATTAATTGTCATTGTTGGATGCATATCCAGCACCATACCTGCTTCTGTCTTCTGACATTTCAGAAATAAATACGAAAAATGTATAGAAAAGAGAAAAAAAAGTGTGTGTGTGTGTGTGTGTGTGTGTGTGTGTGTGTGTGTGTGTGTGTGTGTGTGTGTGTGTGTGTGTGTGTGTGTGTGTGTGTGTGTGTGTGTGTGTGTGTGTGTGTG
>NC_136807.1:55198138-55205638 GCF_951216825.1 Electrona antarctica
AGCGAGTGATGCAACAGCACCCCCTATTGGTACTCTAAACATAGTAACATAGTCCCATAGTAACATAGTCACATAGTAACATAGTCCCATAGTAACATAGTCCCATAGTCCCATAGTAACATAGTCCCATAGTAACATAGTCCCATAGTCCCATAGGGACAAAGCTGTTCCTTGGAGTGGTTGCACCACTCAAGAAAAGGTAAATAAGTTTAGGGGTGGTACAAGATATAGCCCTTGGTCTTGGTCTTGGTCTTGGTCTTGGTCTTGGTCTTGGTCTTGGTCTTGGTCTTGGTCTTGGTCTTGGTCTTGGCCCTGAGACATTTTAGATTTTATTTTTTTACACACCATTATGTCTTTCAATATTTCCGAGGGGCGCCAGCCCCTCCTATGCCCAGCTTTGTGTGTGCATGTGTGTATGTGTGTACCCCATAGCGATTGATTTTATTGGCTGAGCACCGCCATAGCGATTGATTTGATTGGCTGAGCACCCCCATAGCGATGATTTGATTGGCTGATCAATGTACGTATGTATTTGAGGATACAAAGTGAAGACAGAAAAATTGAAGAATAGTGAGGACGCAAATTGTCGATCAATCGTCGACCAAACGTCGACCACCTGGAAAGATGGTCATAACTCAATGTGTATTAGAATCTAGAGTCCTCTCAACTGTGTGTGTGTGTGTACGTGCGTGCGCGCGTGCGTGCGTGCGTGCGTGCGTGCGTGCGTGCGTGCGTGCGTGCGTGCGTGCGTGCGTGCGTGCGTGCGTGCATCTGCCTGTATACCACATTCAGGGCAATATTTATTTTATTGATCAAACAATCAACAAACTGTGTTGCGGCTTAATTGGATCAATGGAGCTAACCTAGTACACACACACTGCCACAATGAAAACACATCTTAAAGGTATTATATTTTTATATTGATGTTATTAGATTATTTAATATTTTGGCAAATATTTGGGGGACCGCTTGCTGTATGGGACCCACATGTTGAGAATCGCTTGGTATACACCATGACCTCTGTGACCTCTCCCAGCCCCCGTTTTTAAATGCACTTCCCAGCACGTCCCACTGGGAGGAGACCCCGGGGCAGACCAAGGAGCAGTTGGTCAAATGGTAAATGGTGCATTTATATAGCGCCTTTATCCAAGGCGCTTCACAGAGATTGTGCATTACATTCACCCATTCACACACACATTCATACACCGATGGCGGCGGAAACCATGCAAGGCACCAACCAGCACATCAGGAGCAATTAGGGGTTCAGTGTCTTGCTCAAGGACACTTCGACAGCAACTGGGGGAGCCCGGGTTCGAACTGGCAACCTTGCTGTTACCATCCAGCCACTCTACCCCTGAGCCACACCCCGGAAACACATGGACTCACTGGCCTTGGAACGTCTCGGGATCCCCGCAGGAGGAAGTCACTAATGTTGCTCTGGAGAGGGAAGTCTGGAACACTCTTGGTGGAGCTGTTGCCCCCCGTGAGCCGACTACGGATAAGCGGTTGAAGATGGATGGATGGATGGATATTGGAAAACATATGCAACTTTAATATGATGTTAAGATGTGACATGAATGTTTGCAAATATTGCAAGTATTATATATCTTTTTCCTATAGTTTCTATACGTTCTAAGCTCTGAAATAAAGATGAATGTAAAACACCCTGTCTGTCTGTCTGTCTGACACCCTTATTGTCCCGTCGGTCTGCTACAATTAAGCAATATTACACGAGAGGGGGTAGTTTAACGTCATTAATGCACGCCTGCGATGCTGCAGGAACGAGCCCGCAGGGCGAGTTCCGAAAGCTACGCAGTTACAGTTACCCTTAAAACTAAGGGTATACTATTTTTTAATGACCGATGTAACAGAGAAGATAGCAGTAAGGAGGATGAGACTAGTTGGCCACTGCCACCAACATCAAGAACTCCCGGCCAAAAAGCTTGTACTGTCTTTGTATGAAGATCTGGTGGTCTTTGTATGAGGATCTGGAGGTCTTTGTATGAAGATCTGGTGGTCTTTGTATGAGGATCTGGAGGTCTTTGTATGAAGATCTGGTGGTCTTTGTATGAGGATCTGGAGGTCTTTGTATGAAGATCTGGAGGTCTTTGTATGAGGATCTGGAGGTCTTTGTATGAAGATCTGGAGGTCTTTGTATGAAGATCTGGAGGTCTTTGTATGATGATTGTGTGAGGATCTGGAGGTCTTTGTGTGAGGATCTGGAGGTCTTTGTGTGAGGATCTGGAGGTCTCTGTATGAGGATCTCGGACGGCCCATTGTCATCCATTCATTGTCCATGACATTATGCTGTCATTTATTCACTGTTTTATTTGTTTTAGTGCAGGTCTCACTGTTTTTGTTTAGTTTTAGTATGTTTGTTTAGAGGACTATGTTTACTTTCTCAGTTGCTGTTGATAGTCATGGCTGCCAGTTCCCACCTGATGTTGTGTGGAAGTCCAGACTGCTCCAGACCGTACTGAATAACTGCTAGCTTACATAATGTCTTGAGGCTAGGACTGAAGTCTAAGACATACAGGTCATCAGGGGTGCTGTATCTTCCGAAGAGGATGACACGATCTCCCACCATGCAACAGCACTGACCATCCATCGGAGATGGGCCTTTCCCCTTGGGCTCAACCTTCTTCCAGCAGAAGGTCTCTGGACTGAATTTCCACACATCATTGAAGTACTGGTAGGTTAATTTCCCGCCTATACCACCAAATATGTACAGCTCTCCATTGTAGGTAAAGGCTGAATGACACCAACGTCTTTCTGGAAGAAGCTGTGCAGAAGGTGTGCTCAGCCAGAGGTTGGTCTCTGTATCAAACACAAACATGATGGTGTTGTAGTCCCAGATGTAGTCCCAGCCTACAAATACAAACATCTTTGTCCCGATGATGGTTGCAGAGTGATGTGATGAAGCATGTGGTTGAGTTCCTCCGGTGTTAATGTCAGACCAGACCATTGTGCTGGTGTCCAACTTGTAGATGTCATTAGTGAGTTCATAATGCTTGGTCCGTCCTCCTTGAATAAACATGACCTTCCCCAAGACACAGGCTGAGTGATACCTCCTCTCCTCTGGAACATTCCCAGAAACCTGTGGTTTGAACCATCTGTGGGCGTTGACATCAAATGCATAAAGCACATTGCAGTAAGGATAGCCTCCCCAGAGGTAGACGTTATATTCAATCAGCTCAGCTGTGTGGCCCTGGCGCTTGGAGGGAACCTCTCCTGTTCCAGGCGTTACTGGGGTCAACTTCCTCCAGCATAAAGACACTGTGTTGAAGATATGCACATCAATGTGATCTCTGTCACTCTGGTGTAACGCTCCTTCAAAGCAGTAGATCTCGTGTCCGACCACCACAGCAGCCTTGTCCTTCCTATGTTCTCCTTGCAGATGTATCGTCCAGTGAAACATTTCACACAGCAGCTCCACCGCCAATGAGTGTTGACAACTATTTTACAGATGAACGAGTTGGGATGAAGGCAGCTCGGTTTCCTTGTTGCAAGTCGCTATCTGATGTTTAGTGTATCGGACGAGACTTTTGAAAGAACAATTACACGGTTGTGATGTCATTGCATGATTATGTCATATTGTAGGATAGCTAATGATGTCACGCGATCTGATTTGCTATTTGGCAGAACATATCATTTGCTATATAAATTGCTATAACTGAACACTGCATGTAGAACGCTGCATATCCAAGTCTTACCGTGGCTTGGATTGGATACTTCCTTTCTTATATTCATCTATTTCACATGTATTCACCTGTCTCTTAAGGCCTCTCCACACTCTCTCTTAGGCAATATCTGATGAACGAGATGTCTCTCTCTCTCTCTCTCTCTCTCTCTCTCTCTCTCTCTCTCTCTCTCTCTCTCTCTCTCTTCAGGCACACTGTATACCAGTGGTTCCCAATACAAACCTTTTCATATATCAAAGACCCCCAAATTGACATTCATCAGCCCGCAGACCCCCATTTGAAAAGATATGCCAGGGACTTCCAGTTGGATTCTCAACCATTTTCATTTCAAGCACCCCCAAGTTGGACATGCATTATAGACTACGGACCTCCATTAAAGGAGCATTCAGTGATTTGGGTGATTTGGAAAAAAAACCCGGTCCGCCCCGGTAACAGCACGCTCTACAGTGGGGGGGGGGGGGGGGGGGGGGGGGGACACGACAGGCCAACAGCACGCACACCAAGGCCCGCCCCCGCTCGATCATGATTGGCGGAAGGCCCCTCTCTATCCTGATTGGATGAGGCTGGTCCACCTAGCCAAAAACGAAACCTACATGTTTTTTTCTTTTTACCCCCAGGGGTTAACTGGGGACAGGGAGGAACTCCTTATATGGTCAGCACACTCTATAGTAGGGAGGATTATCACAAGAAAACAACAAAAATAAGTGATTTGAAATCACTGAATATATACCTTTAATGGCATTTCTATTTCTGGGACCCCAATTTATATTGTAAAATCACTGTTAATTTAACTCTGAGAGTGTACAAATAGAACCAAATGGACCCTATAACGGGTATACAAGCTCACAACGCGTCGCAGCGTTGTGAGCTTGTAGATCTGCTATTTTCAGAGAAATCAACACTAGCATGATGGTAGATTATTGAGTGGTGTAAACCACTCCTACAACTGGCTTTTTTGTGCAGAAAAAATGAGCATGGTTGCTATGTTCACCCTGTTCACCCGTGTGTGATTCCTACAACTGGCTTTGTTTGTGCAGAAAAAATGAGCATGGTTGCTATGTTCACCCTGTTCACCCGGGTGTGATTTCATTACGTCAGACATGATTTCATTACGTCAGACATGATTTCATTACGTCAGACAGGCTTACACAGGCTTACACCTTACACCACTCAGTTCACACGGGTGTGATTTTTATTTATTCTGTGATGAGAACACAGACTACAGCGTTTCTGCTATTTTCAGCATGCAACCAAGTGTAAAATGACTTACACTGGAGCTCTTGTCCCTTCCTAACATTTTAGTCTGTATTTGTTGAAGAAATTGTCAGTATATATAGTCTTATAGTTTTAGTCATCATAGCTTAGTTTTTTAGTTTTAGTTTCCATTTAGTTTTCGTCAGCGGAAAAAGGTAGTCGACGAACATTTGTTTGTCATAGTTTTATAGTCGACGAAATCAACATGGCTACATAGATGGAAAGGTAGCTGACAAGCTCGGTCGTGGAGCTTGTAAATATGCTATTGTTGTGTTCTGGTCGCCAGGGACGTGGTGGGCCCATAATTCAGCCTATTCCGCCTATTTTATTAATAGAAAAAGAAAACGGCTGGCCCAGACCGGCCTGGACTGGACCGGCCGTTCGGGAGTTGTCCCGAATTTCCCAATGGCCAGCACGTCCCTGCTGGTCGCTGAGGGTCACTGTGAGTTGTTGTGACAGGGTGGCTGTATTGGTTCATGACTGGCATATAGTAGCAAAGGATGTCTCTAGATAGGCCCTTTCTTTCTTTCTTTCTTTCTTTCTTTCTTTCTTTCTTTCTTTCTTTCTTTCTTTCTTTCTTTCTTTCTTTCTGTACAGTGAATATCAACTGTATATAACTGTGACTTGTCATTGATCTTATTGTCCTACTGTATAGTTTCTGTTGTCCCCATAGCTGCCCTGATTGATTTGCAACAGTTGTGCAACTGGCCTGTCATTTATTTCAACAGACGGATGTGTTTATATGGGATTATATGGGATCCCCTCAGTGTGGGGGAGACCCCTCCCCCCCAGCACTGTGTGTGTTGATGTATGGGGTCTCCTCAGTGTGGGGGAGACCCCTCCCCCCCAGCACTGTGTGTGTTGATGTATGGGGTCTCCTCAGTGTGGGGGAGACCCCCCCCCCTCCCCAGCATGCACTGTGTGTGTTGATGCATGGAGCAGTGTTGTTTTTGGCAGCAAATTTCTATTTTAGTTTTAGTCACATTTTAGTCACCTGGAATGTTTTAGTTAGTCTAGTTTTAGTCGACTAAATACTGTATCATGAGATTTTAGTCAACAAAAGCTACAGTTGATTTAGTCAAACAAAATGTAGTATGCTGTCGTAATGACGGCATACTACATTGCTGAAAATAGCTGATCTACAAGCCCACAACGCGTCGCAGCGCGACGCGTTGTGAGCTTGTAGATCGGCTATTAGCTTGTAGATCGGCTATTTTCAGCATGCAAATAATTGTAAAATGACTAAATTACTGGATCTCGATCTTGTCCACTAGTCCCTTCCTAACATTTTAGTCTAGTTTGTATTTGTCGACAAAATTGTCAGTATATTTAGTCTTAGTTTTAGTCCTCATAGCTTAGTTTTTATTTAGTTTCCATTTAGTCAGTAGAAAAAGGTAGTCGACGAACAATTTTCGTCTTAGTTTTAGTCAACAACAAAATCAACACAGGTATGGAGTCTCCTCACTGTGGGGGAGACCCCAGCACTGCACAGAACATGTTCTTCTGTTTACAAACTTAGAACACGTCAACTTGTCGTTCCAACTGACTCAGTAAGGCCTCGATCACACCTAATTTGTCTTGTCCGTGTCTTTTGTCTTGTCCGTGTTTAATGGCCGCCCCAATGCATTTCCAATGGAAGTCACATGGTTTGACCAAACATTTTTGTTTGATGCGAGGGAGGGGGGCACAACCCAGCCATCAAACAAATGTTTGGTCTAACCATGTGGCTTCCATTGGAAATGCATTGGGGCGGCCATTAAACACGGACAAGACACAAGACACGGACAAGACAGCCGTCTCTATAGTGTGACTGAGGCCTTAGTCGAACAGAGTTACAAGCTTCGTGTAGTGAAAAAAAACGAAACAAAAAACATTACAATAAACAATGCTGTGACATGCGCTAAAAAGAAAAAAAGGTAACTAGTCTAAATCAACCCATTTCAACCAACTATGAGTAAAATATAAAATGCAGTTGCTCAACTCGGGTTGGCTCCCACAGTGTCAGTTAGTTGTGGGAGCCTGATGCAGTTCCCTAGCTAGCCTGCCAGCCTCGTCCTTCTCTCTCTCTGACCTTGTCTGACCCGTGGTATAGGTCCCCATAGTAGCAAAAAGAAGCAAACAAAAAGGTAGGAGCGCGCACCAAAAGTGGGGAGGTGCTGACCACGGGAGACAAACTTGAAAATTGAAAGGAGAGGTCGCAACACCTCGATGCCAAATATTTTTGGCATCGTGACTACGAGCTGTGCGACCTCTCCTTTCTATTTTCAAGTAGGTCTCCATTGTAGAGCATGGGGTTTTCAACGAGTGGTATTGCAGTGGTCCCTATATTAAGGCGTCTTACTGGTTGGTATAACATGTGTGCTCTTGCTGATGTACTGCATAGTCTGATAAGGGCCGATTCATACTATTTTACCGCTGTAGTGCCGAAATGATTTCGGCTCGTCAGAAATCTTCAGTAGCACCGAAGAGCCGACTTTAGGACGGTAAACCCGCCTCCCCGAACCTCAAATGATGTCATATTGTAGGCTCTACAGAGCCGGACCGA
>NC_136807.1:55210638-55315638 GCF_951216825.1 Electrona antarctica
GTGGGTGTGCGTGCGTGCGTGCGTGCGTGCGTGCGTGTGTGCGTGCATGTGTTCGTTCAGCGGCTCTGGTCCTCTATAAAAGACTCCCTCTAAGTCTATTCAGACTAAATGCGATAACATTTTCTTCACGCGTTGAAGAAATGCTTTTTTTTTTCTTGTTTGGTGTTTTCGTTGTTTTGTTTCGCTCATCTCTTCCTCTTGGCTGTTTCGAGGGGCGCTAGCCCCTCCTATGTTCAGCTTTTGGTGTGTGTGTGTGCACAAACTTTGTCCTAATACAAACATTAAATCCATTTAGACCCGAGGACGATTCTACAAATGTCTTCTAAATCCTGAAAAACCTCATGTTTCTATGTCAGTGGTTCTCAAACTATTTCATGCCAAGAACCCCTAGAATTATCTGTATTTGACCACCGACCCCCATTTGAAAATATGTTGTTCCAGGGATCCCCCACAGAAGCAAAGATTTGAGTTAAAAAACGTTCGCTCTGAAAGAATATATGTACAAAGATTTGCGCCACGTTTTCACGATTTAAAAAAAAATAGCAGATCTACAAGCTCATAGCGCGGCACTCAGTGCCGTGCTTTGAGCTTGTAGGTCTGCTATTATTCAATAGCTAAAGTATAACATAATGCTTAAAACACCAAAAGGGGTTCCTGTTTTGAGTGTTCGTGTAAACACAAACATTGCGTAACACAAACATTGAAGACAAAGGTGAGGAGGCAAATTCTGATTGGCCGGAATGAGATGATGTATATGGCGATGTACGATGATAAGAGCGCCCCTCACTTCACACGGGTGTGATTTTCTTAACTATGTATGGGGAAAACCAAGTACAAACTCAGCCTATAGGGTGTCACGCCCTTTTATGGTGGTAATCTGGCCTGCAGAAAATAAATGTACACACACACACACTACACGCACACATGCGCACGCACGCACGCACGCACGCACGCACGCACGCACGCACGCACGCACGCACGCACGCACGCACGCACCGTGACGCACGCACCGTGACCCCACACACACACACACACACACACACACACACACACACACACACACACACACACACACATTTGTAGAGCAAGATCACTGTGCCTGTGTGTAGAGGAGTGTGTGTGTGTGTGTGTGTGTGTGTGTGTGTGCCCCCCCCCCCCACGCGCGCGTGCGCACTCTATTCACCTGTGAGGTGGACTGAGGCCAAATTCCAATCAATTCTGTTGGTAGGCCTACGGCAATAAAAGGGTTGCATTTCGTGTGTGTGTGTGTGTGTGTGTGTGTGTGTGTGTGTGTGTGTGTGTGTGTGTGTGTGTGTGTGTGTGTGTGTTTGTATGTGTGTGTGCGTGTGTGCGTGCGCGTGTCTGTGTGTCTGTACCGAGGCCAATACCAATCAATTCTGTTGGTATTGTACTAGTGTTGAATGTGCGTGCGTGTATGTGTGCGTGTAAGTGTCTATGTGTTCTGTGGTTAACCACTCCAACCCTATAGAGCAGTGTTTTTTTCAACCTTTTTCACATCAAGGGACATTATTTATTGGGTATTTGAGCCACGGACCTCCATTTGATGACATTTTAGCCTCTCAGACCCAAAACTAAAGAAGATTTTGTCGCCGCTGGATAAGATTTTGTCCAAAATTCCATGCACGCTGTATTCAAGTTTGATAACAGGCACAACGTTGATCAAAATAACAATTATTCTACATTCTCTAATTGTATAGACTTCTTTTAAATTAAGTAATGCAGACTACGCTCTCAAGAGTTGAAGATATAAGAGTTAAATATCTAACAAGGGTCCATTTGGTTACCAACTCTCCATCATTTAGCTGCATGGGGACCACCTGGAACCCCCTCAAGGACCACTGGTGGAAAACCAGTCTGACGTCATGTATACTACGGTTGTGTTTTTTTCGGAAATCCCATGGACATGTTTTACATTTATCACGTTAAAATGTGTGATATCACCGCACGCGCGCGTGTGTGTGTGTGTGTGTGTGTGTGTGTGTGTGTGTGTGTGTGTGTGTGTGTGTGTGTGTGTGTGTGAAATCTGTGAATTCACCGTCACCCTGTCTGTGAATTATCCCCCAACAATGACCAGCTAGCCAGACATTATCCCTTACACATAACATGCCGCTGAATGTGGCGAAAGACCAATCAGAATAAAGCTGTATGCGGCCGCTAGAGGCGGGATCAACGCAATACTGATGACGTATTGAAGCGCTGCCACAGTGCAAATGTAAACGCAACCTAAACACAACCTACAACTCGAAATTATTATGGAGATATCATATTTCTTTCCCGCTGCTTCCTGTTCATCGTTTCTGCTTGAGAGAGACCAGATGCAGGTAGGAGGAGCTGGGAACGTGTGAACTGAACTCAATACTGCCACCATCTGGCGGAGTCAGGTTAAATTGGAATCTGATTTGTTCAAATAAGTCTAAACGCAAACAAGCCAAATGGAATTCCAGATTTTTACAAATGTGACTTGAACCACATTCAGAGGTGGTTTCAAATCTGATTCAAATCTTATTTCAGGAGATCCGTCTCAGTCTGAACGCATGCAGTGACCTGATCTAAATGGGATTCCATGTGACTTGTTTTGTGTTTAGACTGAATTGAAACCAATTGAAATCAGATTCCAATCTGGATGGATGTGGCACAGATCTGATTCTAGGCTGGATTTGGCTGCCAGTCTGAAGATCTGGTCACTTGCAAATGCAGTGTGAACGGTCGGGCCGACAGATCAGATTTGACTAATCAGATTTGAATCGGATGCGACTGGATGTTGACTGCAGTCTAAATGGCTTTGTCATGTCTTCACCCTCTGCTCTGTGCTCTATTAGTCATGTCTTCAGCCTCTGCTCTGTGCTCTATTAGTCATGTCTTCAGCCTCTGCTCTGTGCTCTATTAGTCATGTCTTCACCCTCTGCTCTGTGCTCTATTAGTCATGTCTTCACCCTCTGCTCTGTGCTCTATTAGTCATGTCTTCACCCTCTGCTCTGTGCTCTATTAGTCATGTCTTCATCCTCTGCTCTGTGCTCTATTAGTCATGTCTTCATCCTCTGCTCTGTGCTCTATTAGTCATGTCTTCACCCTCTGCTCTGTGCTCTATAGCCAAATTCCAATACCCAAAATCTCAGCCACTCGCTCACTCCCACTCGATCACTCGGGGTCATTCCAGCTTGACCCGGAAATGGTTAACGTTCCGATTGTTAAAGTGCTCCATCGAGGAGGAGAGTGGAGGAGCCGAGTGGGCTCTCCGAGACGGCATAGAGCGAGTGTACATCAGGTGCAGGCTCGGTGGGGTATGTTGTCTCCTCGCTGCGGATTTCCGCATCACGTGTACATGTTTTTTTCCTTCTCCAGTGACATAAGTCCGCTTCCTCCACATGTGGCACAGAAAATACTGCTTGAAACCCGATACTATGCACCCCACCACCCCCCATCCACTAGCTGCCGGCCGCTGCGGCTGATGAGACGCTGTAGGTGCTGCCACACTATCGAAAGAGCTGCGCACGTTCTCGGACTTTTTGCGCGACGGCCAGATTCCCGGAAACGCTCTCCTCCGCGCAAAAAGGTTGCGGAGGTGGAGCTTCTTTTCCATCCACCAGCTGTCTAAAAACTCGGAATTTAAGCTGCGCAGAGCTTAAGAAGTGCGCAGCTTAAGACCGTTTTGCGCTAAGGTGTGGAGACGGTGTGTCGCTGACCCAACACACACACGCACACACATTAAACTAAAAAGCTTTGCTGTTTGTTGAAGAGACACATTTTCGCTGAATTAATAGAGCTTCAGAATGATACAGTAGCCTATAGCCTATGTGAAAAGGACCACAACAAGCCACTGGCTTTATTGCGTTGTGTGATATAAGCATAATAAAAGTAGGCTATATTGTGCGCACCTCAAAAGCTATAGTTAATTTCTCTCTGTGCATGCCTGAATGCACAGACTGCTATGAATGACGGTGACAAATATGTATTTATTTATATGTGGACTGAACTGAATATGTAAGTCAGAGAGACTACCTATAATAATTCCTGTTATAGTGTCCGTTATTTGCAAAGACCGTCGGAGGAGGGACTGTCCGAGGAGGGGGGGGGGGGGGGGTATTTATACGAGCAAAAAGGAACGCGGGCTGCAGGCAGGTCAGGAATTCCCTTCACATTCACAAATCACAATCATATAATATAAAAGTGGTGCGCATCCTGGCGCTTATTCACTATTTCAGGAATAAATAGCCTTGTTGCACATGTTACCAATACATACACATTGGCCTCGGTTACATGCACAAAAATGAATTGTCTATTCTGTAGACTGTATGGCTCTGGGTTCAGAGTTCCAGTGATCCAGCTGTGTGACACTGTATTGTTCCACCACTTTTGCTTTGGCAATGTAAACGTATGTTTTCCCATGCCAAGTTGCGGTATTGGAATTTGGCTTATTAGTCATGTCTTCACCCTCTGCTCTGTGCTCTATTAGTCATGTCTTCACCCTCTGCTCTGTGCTCTATTAGTCATGTCTTCACCCTCTGCTCTGTGCTCTATTAGTCATGTCTTCACCCTCTGCTCTGTGCTCTATTAGTCATGTCTTGGTTCTCTGCTCTGTGCTCTATTAGTCATGTCTTCATCCTCTGCTCTGTGCTCTATTAGTCATGTCTTCACCCTCTGCTCTGTGCTCTATTAGTCATGTCTTGGTGCTCTGCTCTGTGCTCTATTAGTCATGTCTTCATCCTCTGCTCTGTGCTCTATTAGTCATGTCTTGGTTCTCTGGTGTTTCTTTGACCTGGCGGCCATCTTGTTTCCACAAACTGTCCTTTCCTGTCCTTCTGACCTCTTTCATTTTTTACACTTATACTTACCCGTCCACGGCGTGCGGCTCCGCAACCTTTTTGCGCGGAGGAGAGCGTTTCCGGGAATCTGGCCGTCGCGCAAAAAGTCCGAGAACGTGCGCAGCTCTTTCGATAGTGTGGCAGCACCTACAGCGTCTCATCAGCCGCAGCGGCCGGCAGCTAGTGGATGGGGGGTGGTGGGGTGCATAGTATCGGGTTTCAAGCAGTATTTTCTGTGCCACATGTGGAGGAAGCGGACTTATGTCACTGGAGAAGGAAAAAAACATGTACACGTGATGCGGAAATCCGCAGCGAGGAGACAACATACCCCACCGAGCCTGCACCTGATGTACACTCGCTCTATGCCGTCTCGGAGAGCCCACTCGGCTCCTCCACTCTCCTCCTCGATGGAGCACTCCTCTCCTCTCCTCTCCTCTCCTCTCCTCTCCTCTCCTCTCCTCTCCTCTCCTCTCCTCTCCTCTCCTCTGCATGCCTCAGCACAGCAGCCTCCCTATTCCTGTGTGTGTGTGTGTGTGTGTGTGTGTGTGTGTGTGTGTGTGTGTGTGTGTGTGTGTGTGTGTGTGTGTGTGTGTGTGTGTGTGTGTGTGTGTGTGTGTGTGTGTGCGTGCGTGCGTGCGTGCGTGCGTGCGCGCTGTGTGTTGGCATGAGCCTCTCTCATGGCTCTGCCCCCGCCTGCCCGCACTTTATGCTGATTGGACCAGCTGTTCCACTTAAATTCACCATGGCAACCACAACCTGTCGCCTAGCAACCAGCTCCTCTCTCCCTGATTCTTGGCCAGAGTTCTCCACAGGCGGAGAAGAAGACATGAACATTCCCTTAGAGTTACTCCCACCCCCCCTCTCTCTCTCTCTGTCTCTCTATCTCTGTGTGTCTCTCTCTCTCTCTCTCTCTCTCTCTCTCTCTCTCTCTCACTCTGTGCGTGTGTGTGTGTGTGTATGTATGTGTGTGTGTGTGCGTGCGTGCGTGCGTGCGTGCGTGCGTGCGTGCGTGCGTGTGCGTGTGCATGTGCATGTCATTCATTGTGCATTCACAGTGAAATGTGTCAAGTGTTTTCATGAGCCTGCATCTCAAGGTGAGGCTCTCTCACTTACTGCAGGTGTAGCCCACTTTAGTGTGTGTGTGTGTGTGTGTGTGTGTGTGTGTGTGTGTGTGTGTGTGTGTGTGTGTGTGTGTGTGTGTGTGTACGTGCATGTTTGTACTGTAGCCTCTTTGTGCTTTGCAAGTAAACATCCATAATTTGTCCATTTGTCATTTAGGGAGTGTACATAATGTGACCATTGCAATCAGAACTGCAGTGCAGACTCACTCCCAATGTTCCGCCATAGTCTGAAAACCCACCTCTCCAGACTCCATCTTAGCCCGTAGAACTGGCTCCTTTATACATTTTGGTGGGTGCTCCTAATTTTTCTTTCTGGTGCTCCTTAATTTTTAAATTGATAGCACCATTGCCACGTAAAACAGTTCATTCCAAGCCCTGTCTTGGTTTACTTATAGCGTGTGAAAACGTGTACGTCACCAAGAGGGGGGCGGCGTCTGAAAAGCTAGGGACGGCCCTCTCGTGGGCTTTAAACTCTAGCCCACATCACTCAGAATAGAGTGACTGTGGTATGTTTTTGTAAATATTGAGCTTGTTCTTGGCGACAACATAGTGAACCAACACCAGGATGGATAGAAAGAACGTCGGGCCCAAATACATTACAAGGACAAGGAAAATGTTGTGAGCAAACACGGCATGTGCTTAGATACTTTGTTGTCTCTGCGCCCGTGCGCCGTACAGCCGAGATCCAAGCCATTCTACGTCTTTTTGTAAACTCGTCAATCTGGGTTCCTTGATGCTGTCTCCATGCTGGAAAGCTGAAAATCGAATTCCGTTTTCTGGCTCATTCCCTCGACGTGACCTGCTGTGGCACTTATTTACTGAGCAAGTCTGCACCATTGTGAGGTCAGTTTAAAAAAAAGAACGTATACAAGCACACCGGATAGTCGCTCAATGTAAACAAACCAGACAAGCCAACACACAAGCCGGACACATTATGTTGACGCCCCCTCCAGGAGATTTTGGTACACACTATACGATCCTCAGGTAATATCAGAATAGTGATATAATTATTGATTTCAGCTGTTACAATTGCATGGAAACATGGCCCGCTTTAATAACTTCAGTCTAAATTAGTAGCTTAATGACTAGTATTAAAATGTCCAATGTATTTGTATTTAGTTTATAAAGAAAGTTGACATAGTTGGCATTGTTGAAATTAAATACAATTTTAACTTCAAGGATTTCAATAAAAAAAATAGCATGAAATAATTCAGTATTTCAATTCAAATAATAGCAAAATCAGCTGATCTACGAGCTCAAAACGCGCCGCACTGCGACGCGTTTTGAGCTTGTATAGATCGGCTATTTTTGCTACGACAGTAATATGCAATGTGGCCCATCTGGAGTGAGTGTGGAAATATAGTGGCCCCTCTCCAGCTTCAAAGTTGCCCAGCCCTGTTTCTAGATGACCAGTTCTATGCATTTCATGTACCTCGTGTTGCCGTTGCTTAATTTGCTCTTCCTTTTATTTTTTATAATATTTTTCATCCCACAATTTTGTAACCCATTTTTCACCCCTGTGTCAATTATCGAATGTGATCCTGGGCTCTACACACCCTCCGCCCCAAACTAGTCCCCATATATGGGGGACATGGGGAGAGCAACGGACTTGAACTCATGCTTCCTTCATGCCTGAGTGTCCAAGTTGCTCCTTTACACCTGACAGGGGGGGGGAGTTTCCCTGTTTGGATGTAGCGCGGAAGGAACACGTTATTCCAACCAGTTCCTTTCCCCTCCAGTTTAGAGACCAGGATTACTGCATTTTTTTGTGAGGGTATACCTACCCTAGGGGATACAGGGGAGAACATGCAAACTCCACACAGAAAGGCCCTTTCGCCAACCCCGCCTCGGGTATGGGCACTGATGACGCGGAGGAGGAAACACGCCGCCAGCGACCACAGCGTCCCGAGTGGGAATCGAACCCAGGACCTTCTAGCTGTGAGGCGACAGCACTACCAACTGTGCCACCGTGCCCCCTTGAGAACGTCTTTCTAAATGCATTTGAATTTGAACCCTGAAAAGGAACAGTTTAGGACGTATAATGAGGTTAAAACTTTCCATCCAACAGAGACGATATTTGAAACGCACACAAATAAATCGAATCCTGCCCGCTTTGGAAAACTGGAGACATGTTTTATGGGTGACTGCCCATAAGTCCGACCTCCGGTTAGTCCGGTTAAGACTGAGGTTAGGGTTATAGCGACCTACAGTACGTGGCCGGTTAAGACTGAGGTGTGGCCGGTTAAGACTGAGGTTAATAGCGACCTACGTGGCCGGTTAAGACTTGAGGTTAATAGCGACCTACGTGGCCCGTTAAGACTGAGGTTAATAGCGACCAACGTGAGGTTGCTGGTTCAAACCTTTGAGGCCCCTTTTCCACCGGTTGGTTCCCAATGGGAACCGGCTCAGTTATTTTTGGTTCTTGTCCAGTTTTGGAGCCAGAGCTCCAAAATTGGAACGCTAATGATGAATTGAGTGGGCAAAACCATACCTATATTAGATTGTTATCACCATGAAACTTCCCCAATTGATTACTTATATGAAGACAATGATTTATTGTATTAAAAATGTTACCTTTTTAAATATGCAAATTAGGTATTATGTAGGACAATATGCGAAATAATAGAACGTATGAAAAAGCTACTACTGTGGAAGGGTTATCATGTATTAATTTACGTGTATTGATCCTATAAACAATTTAATATAGGTCTAGTTTTTCCCACCAATTTTGGAGCTCTGGCTCATGGACTAAGAACCAAAAATAACTGAGAACTGGTTAAATTCTCAGTGTCATGGCCCTGAGGCTGGGAGGTTGCCGGTTCAATCCCGGGCCGTGACATGCCAACGACTACACAACATCGGTTCCCTGCATGCGTGGTTCTCGGCATCAGGTGTTCAGTATTCTGTGAAGTCGTTTACACAAAGTTAGGTGGCAGTTTAGCTACTGAGACAAAAAAAGAAAATGCTGTTTGTTGGTGTTAACTATACAAAGATTATATGCACTTTTTGTATTCTATTTTTGCACTTTTTTGCACTCTCCTTCTTGTCTTTAACGGTTTCATGACATTCATTTTAATTTATTTCTATTTTTATTTTTTATTTTAGGTTTTATGACCTCAATTACACCCAAAACACTTAACACTTAACTGAACATTAGTTTTCTCTGTGGTTTGGAAGACTTTTGAGCTGCAATGGAAACAGGCAAAACAGTGCAAACAGTGACATATGCTGGCAAATCCCATTGACATATATGGGATTTGCTGGCTCTTACATCACAAACGGCAAATCAGAGCACTTGTTTGAGGCAGAAAACCCCAGACCACAGAAAATCTACTGAATGTTAAAAGTTAAGGTGTTTTGGGTGCAATTGAGCTCAGAAAATTTACAAAAACTTTTTTTTAACGTCACAATCCCTTTAAATCTTTGAGGTTTTTCCATCATCATTCTGCTGTTATTGTCTATGCTGCTGCATTGTCTGAAAGGAAGCCAAACCAAAATAAGTTTTACTCTTATCATGTATAATGTACCTATACACAAGATGGAACAATAAAGTACAGCATTATTGAACCCTTGAACCTTGACGGCTTGAACTGGGGTGTGTGTGTGTGTAATAAGTCCCGGCGACATTTCGGCGTCATGTCCAGAGGGTTTCCGTCCGGCACTCATGCTACGGAAACAGGAACAGGAGATAAGACTCCTGGACCGTTGGCCAACACGGCGCCAGTCAGAGCTGTATGGCCTCCCGAGGGCGCTTCACTTTTTACGACTTGTTCAATTCTCTGAAGAGGAGTTATTGTTTGTCCGTAGCGGCTGTAGGCATCGTCGTCGCGCACTCGCTGAACACATGGGTATAGTTGTTAACCCATTTATACCCGAAGTATATCAATGTGTTGTTCCAGGGACCCCCCCAGAAGCAAAGGATACGAGTTAAAAACGTTCACTGTGAAAGAATATATTCAAAGATTTTGCGCCACGTTTTAACGATCTTTCAAAAATGAGCTTGTAGATCTGCTATTCTTCAACAGCTACACAGTTTAAAATAACGGTTAAAGTGGGTAAAAGCTATAAGGGACAAGGACAAGGACACGTCCTCAGGTCTAAATGGATTAAATATTTTTTCAACTGTCTGTCTCTTTCATCCCTGTAACACCCGGATTAATTTGTACTTGCACAAAATAAATTTAAACCTTACTACTACTTTTTACTACTAGGACTTATCAGAGGAAATTATGTAAAAAAAAAAAAAGGAAAAAAAAATGCACATTTATAATAATTATTAAAATAATAATAATAAATTAATCATTTACATTTGGGGGATATCTTTCACAATTATAAATAAAACATGTTCCAGACATTCTAATGATCACAAAAATATATATATATTAGTTATTTTACTTACTTTTATCAGGGTTAAAGGTCAAAGGTCATAGGTTCCAGAGTCCAGAGATTTTTAATTTGTGTGAATTTCAGCCTCTGTGGGGGGTATTTATATCACGACCAATGGCATTGCAATGAACATCAATGATGACGTTTAGGTGAAAAAAGAACATACAATAATTCAATTAATTAATGAATTAAAATATGTTGTATTATTGCAACGTTGGGTGTTACAGGGATAACAGCCAGCTGATGGAGTTGGCCGCCATGCAGCAGTGGCATAATGGGACGGCTGTGGCTCAGGAGGTAGAGCAGGTCGTCCAATGATCCGTGGGTCGGCGGTTCGAATCCCGGCTCCTCCTCCTGTCTGTCCACAGGTCGAAGTGTCCTCGGGCAAGACACTGAACCCTACAACACCTCCAATGAGTCGGTCGGTGCTATCTCGACACCCATTGGTGTGTGAATGTGGGAAATGAGGACGCTGGCGTCGACTGTTCGCCGCTTCACCTCCCAAATGTATGAATAGACCATTGTAAAGCGCTTTGAGCACTTGGAAAAGTGCTATAAAAATGCCATTCATTATAATGTGCTGGCTGGCTGACCTCCACAGTGATGGTGGAGCCTTCTGGCTCCAAAACTGTGCAATGAACTTTCCCATTGCAATCAGAACTGCAGACTCACATCCCAATCTTCCGCCGTAGTCTGAAAACCCACCTCTTCAGACTCCCTCTTAGCCCGTAGCACTAGCCTCGACGACCTTACAAAGGCTAAAATGATGTTAGACAGCATGTAATTGCGAACGCAGTGATTGCGAACGCAGTGAGCATTTACTATGAGACCCAGCAGATCATGTCTGTATGTGTGTCTGTCTGTCTGTGTGTGTGTCACGCTGTAACACCGCCAGAGGGCACAGCTGTATCACACACAAAAACACACACACACACATGCACGCACGCACGTGAATCGCACGCACGTGCATCGCACGCACGCAAAAAAAAACCTTAAAAAAAAATAAAAAAAATATCGCTCCGGTTCAGTCTCTATCCTTTTATTACTCTGTGGTTCAGACCTGGATATATATTCGACCTCAGTTCGTCCCGTTTGTGCTGCGCCAGGCCGCGCCCGTTCGCGCAACTTCTCGTCTTTGCGTCGTTGCTTTGTATGTAATCGCGCCGCTCTATAACCATCCAAGTCTGAACGCAGCTTTTAGACGGATGATACTGTTCTCAGTTCAATTATGATCCTTGATGAGTATTTCTATATGTATTTGATGTATTACCATGTGCTGTTCTCGCTTTACTGTAAATCACTGCTTTACTGTAAATCACGCATTATGTTATACTTTAGCTATTGAAAAATAGCAGATCTACAAGTTCATAGCGCGCCACCGAGTGGCGCGCTATGAACTTGTAGGTCTGCTATTTTTGAAAAATCGTGAAAATGTGCCTCAAATCTTTGAATATATATATTATTACAGAGTGAACATTTCAACTCCAATCTTTGCTTCTGGGACCTGGAACAACATATTTTCAGATGGGGGGGGGGGGGGTCCTTGTCCTTGACATGAAATATTGAGCACCACTGATACATAAACATAAGGTTTTTCAGAAAACGTACAGGATTCTTAAGACATTTTTTTAAATTTCGACGTCAGGCCTAAATGGGTTAAGAGCGGTCTGCTAAATGCCTACATTGCAAATTGTGGTTTGACAAAGTACTCGATCCCCAGTGTAGGCAAATGGTCAAATATTACGGACCTCAAAATTGAGGTCCGGGGCTAGGCTAGGCTAAACTTCCGCTCGCTCGAGCCATTGAGTTTATAATTATACTTCCGGAAGCCTCCCGGGTGCTTCAAAACGCCACTGAGAAACTTCCACTGAAATGAATAGCGGGGGGGCGGGGCTAACGCTCCAGTTCGGTCTCTATCCTTCTTTATACTCTATGGTTTCAACAGGCCACGCATGTGTCTGACTGTTGCGCGTCGGACCAATGCCTGCTCCCCACTTACTTACTTTACTGCTATTTTCTCTATTCCTAGAGGTTGGGGGGCTACTACGCGACCTTCACGCATTCATTCATTCATTCATTCATTCATTCATTCCTTCATTCATTCAAGTTTTATTTATTCTCGAAATTACACTGAGTGGTTAAACTCATTTTCAGTGTCGTCGAGTAATACAATATCATATAAAAAAACATCACAATACATCAGAAGATCAGGAAAAGGAAAACAAAAGGTATACATATGAATTACACATAGGTTACAAATAGAAGCTAAGACAAATTTCGAAACAATCTAAAAACAGTTACATATTGTGGGGGTCTGTGTGCTCACCAAGGTTTTAAAACGACTTTAAGGGAACCCAATGTGGTCAATTTTAATGTAGTTTGCAGGTCATTCCATGTATTAGGGCCACAGAAGCCAAAAGCAGATCTACCAAGTTCAGAGCTAACTTTTGGTACCTTGAATTTGGGGGAAATGACCTGATCTGGTGTGGTGGGGGTTCAGAGTCCCGTTTCAAGAAATGATGATGATGTATTTAGGACACCAGCAATCCCACCCATGTGTCATCATAGGGTCGAGGGCTATAGTCGGAGTATACCAGTGGTTCCCAAAGTGGGGTCTGGGGACCCCTAGGGGTACTTGAGGGAGTTCCAGGGGGTCCCCAGCTAAATGCTAGTTAGTAACCAAATGGACCCTTATGGGTCTGTAACTCTGAGAGTGTACAAATTGAACCAAATGGATCCTAACGGGTCCATTTGTACACTCTCAGAGTTGAATAAACAGTGATTTATACAATATAACTTAAATGGGGGTCCGTAGCCTAATTAGTGTCAATTTGATCCTTGACACCAGCAATCCCACCCATGTGTCATCATAGTGTCGAGGGCTATAGTCGGAGTATATACCATCACGTACTCGATCAGTTGTACAACGCCCCCCCCCCCCCCCCCGATGCGAGCTTGTAGATCTGCTATTTTCACTGGCGCAGAACAACGTATTATTATATCAGGCCTCAGAGTAAAGGACGTCTGTCTGTCTGTCCTTGCGGTAAGTCGTTTAGCGTGTCTCAGTAGACGTTATAAGAACGGGACGGAACGAGGAGTAGAGCCAAGCTTTTAGAATGATTGAAATGGCTTTTCCCGAACGGCTGCCAAACCACCCACCACCCCCTCTAGGATGTGTGTGTGTGTGTGTGTGTGTGTGTGTGTGTGTGTGTGTGTGTGTGTGTGTGTGTGTGTGTGTGTGTGTGTGTGTGTGTGAGAGTGACCCCTCGTGTCAAATGGGCCCCTCTCCCCCCAACAACCAATCTGTCTGATTGGACCCCCTGGCTGGAGGAGCGTCCCCTATACCCGGGGAGCCCCCCCCCCCCCAGGGGTCAAAGCCTTGACCTCCATGGCGTCCCCTATTGTACCTCCCCTCCCCTCCCCTCCACACCACACCCCTCAGATCTGGATCTACCCACCCAAAAACATTCACTTCATGACGGAATTCTCAAATCTGACTTGCCTCGACCTCAAACTAAGGAACTTTCCCATGTGTTGATTGATTGCTTGATTGATCAAAAGTATAGCTCAAGTATCATTTTATCATTGTTATCATTTTATCATTGTTGTTATGTCATGTGTTTATGAGGTGACAGTACTTAATTAGAGCCCTTGGTGTGGTTGTTATGCCATGTGTTTATGAGGTGACAGTACTTCATTAGAGCCCTTGGTGTGGTTGTTATGTCATGTGTTTATGAGGTGACAGTACTTCATTAGAGCCCTTGGTGTGGTTGTTATGTCATGTGTTTATGAGGTGACAGTACTTCATTAGAGCCCTTGGTGTGGTTGTTATGTCATGTGTTTATGAGGTGACAGTACTTCATTAGACCTCTTGGTGTGGTTGTTATGTCATGTGTTTATGAGGTGACAGTACTTCATTAGACCCCTTGGTGTGGTTGTTATGTCATGTGTTTATGAGGTGACAGTACTTCATTAGAGCCCTTGGTGTGGTTGTTATGTCATGTGTTTATGAGGTGACAGTACTTCATTAGACCTCTTGGTGTGGTTGCTATGTCATGTGTTTATGAGGTGACAGTACTTCATTAGAGCCCTTGGTGTGGTTGTTATGTCATGTGTCTATGAGGTGACCGTACTTCATTAGACCCCTTGGTGTGGTTGTTATGTAATGTGTTTATGAGGTGACAGTACTTCATTAGAGCCCTTGGTGTGGTTGTTATGTCATGTGTTTATGAGGTGACAGTACTTCATTAGAGCCCTTGGTGTGGTTATGTCATGTGTTTATGAGGTGACAGTACTTCATTAGAGCCCTTGGTGTGGTTGTTATGTCATGTGTTTATGAGGTGACAGTACTTCATTAGAGCCCTTGGTGTGGTTATGTCATGTGTTTATGAGGTGACAGTACTTCATTAGAGCCCTTGGTGTGGTTATGTCATGTGTTTATGAGGTGACAGTACTTAATTAGAGCCCTTGGTGTGGTTATGTCATGTGTTTATGAGGTGACAGTACTTCATTAGAGCCCTTGGTGTGGTTGTTATGTAATGTGTTTATGAGGTGACCGTACTTCATTAGAGCCCTTGGTGTGGTTGTTATGTCATGTGTTTATGAGGTGACAGTACTTCATTAGAGCCCTTGGTGTGGTTGTTATGTAATGTGTTTATGAGGTGACCGTACTTCATTAGAGCCCTTGGTGTGGTTGTCATGTCATGTGTTTATGAGGTGACAGTACTTCATTAGAGCCCTTGGTGTGGTTGTTATGTCATGTGTTTATGAGGTGACAGTACTTCATTAGAGCCCTTGGTGTGGTTATGTCATGTGTTTATGAGGTGACAGTACTTCATTAGAGCCCTTGGTGTGGTTGTTATGTCATGTGTTTATGAGGTGACAGTACTTCATTAGAGCCCTTGGTGTGGTTGTTATGTCATGTGTTTATGAGGTGACGGTACTTCATTAGAGCCCTTGGTGTGGTTGTTATGTCATGTGTTTATGAGGTGACAGTACTTCATTAGAGCCCTTGGTGTGGTTATGTCATGTGTTTATGAGGTGACAGTACTTCATTAGAGCCCTTGGTGTGGTTGTTATGTCATGTGTTTATGAGGTGACGGTACTTCATTAGAGCCCTTGGTGTGGTTGTTATGTCATGTGTCTATGAGGTGACAGTACTTCATTAGAGCCCTTGGTGTGGTTGTTATGTCATGTGTTTATGAGGTGACAGTACTTCATTAGAGCCCTTGGTGTGGTTGTTATTTCATGTGTTTATGAGGTGACAGTACTTCATTAGAGCCCTTGGTGTGGTTGTTATGTCATGTGTTTATGAGGTGACAGTACTTCATTAGAGCCCTTGGTGTGGTTGTTATGTCATGTGTTTATGAGGTGACAGTACTTCATTAGAGCCCTTGGTGTGGTTGTTATGTCATGTGTTTATGAGGTGACAGTACTTCCTTAGAGCCCTTGGTGTGGTTATGTCATGTGTTTATGAGGATTTCCACATTCTAGTATTGATACTTAAGTAAAACATTTACATTAAGTTTTCCACCACTGTTGTTGGGGACGAGGAAGAGGAGGATAAGGAAGAGGAGGATGAAGACAGAGCCTTTGGAGAGAGCCATCAGCTACGCTTTCGATTGGCCAGAACGTTTATCTTTATTTCACATGGCCACACGGTGGCGTCCAAGGTCCCGCGCCGATGTCTGCAGGTGAGATAGAGAGTTAGTACTTTAATAAACAGAAGACAGCCAAACAGAAATCCTCCTCTTCTGGGGGGAGGGGGGGAACTGTCACCCTGCCCGAGGCCCCCAAGCTATTCATTTCGATGAAGTTGCTCAGTGGCGTTTTGAAGCACCCGGAAGACTGCCGGAAGTACCTCCTCCGGAGGTCCGGGGTGACGTAGGGAGTGATGGTCCTACGTGTTAAAGCACGGGTCCGCCTGCAGTCCTTCCTCTTACCACTAGGGCCCAGTGCTTCAACGTTGGAGCGCCTCACTGGCCCCTTGGGCGGGGCCAGCAATAAACAATAAACGGCCTTCTCTTTCTTTTCTTCGTTCTACGGCAAACAGCGGCTCCGGTGGCGAGCACAGGTGAGTACAGGTAGGTGGTATAGCATAGAGTAGCACAGTTTGTTACCTTAGTCCTCATCTTCCTACCGGGTCCCCTGGGACAGGTGTAGTGTAGTATCCCTCAGGTGTGGTATTAACACAGGTGTTGCTCCCCTCCTCAGCCCAAAGGATCTCCTCCGCCTCTCTTCCACCTCGCCTCTCCGTGCCCGGCTCCGATCCTAGAAGCCTGTCAGACAGAACAGCAATGACACCCAATGACACCCTCGTGTCTAAGCCCGGACATCATAGCATTTACTATGGTGACAAAAACCTTTAAAAAAATGATGATTTTGCTATATTCATATATGGCCTCCCAGCAGGTCTGCCATGCCCACATATGGAGTCCCTGATGTCATACTTACATGTGACCTCACCGGTATGACACGACAAATCACAGCCAGTATGATATAAAGCACTGCAGCCTCAGAGAGAGTGCAGTTTGAAGCAACTTCTCCAAGACTCAAGTCTTCACCACAGATCGCTTCAAAGACTCTTTCGACCAAGATTCAAAGAGCTCTAGAATCTAGACGTGTACTTGTTTGGCTCTCCTTTTCTTTGGCTCTTGAGCTCTTCATTCTTCTACAGAACAGGAAACCAAGAGGTTTATTTCAATTCACCATTAACTGTGGTGTTCAAAATGTTTTCCTGGACGTTGCATCAGAAAGGATCCCCAAAGGAAGGTAGTAATACTGCTGTAGCGGTGAGACACGAGCTGTACTGCTTTGGATGGACCACTGACGAGAACAATGAGGATCAGATTGGTGTGAAGGTCTGCAACACAGTGATTTTACTCTGGAGGAGGTTGACCCCAGTGACCCAAGGAAGAGGAAAACCTCACCTTGAGGTTCCCTCCAGGCGCAGGAGCCACACAGCTGTGTTGATTGAAGATACTGTCTACCTCTGGGGAGGGCGTGAGTACTACACAGGCAAGTACTGCAACCTGCTTCATGCCTTTGATGTTGACACCCACGCATGGTTCAAACCACAGGTTTCTGGGACGGTTCCAGAGGGGAGGTTCCACCAGTCTGTGTCTTGGGGAAAGTCATGTATGTTCATGGAGGATGCACCCATCTGACTGAAGTCACTAATGACATCTACAAGTTGGACACAAACATAATGGTCTGGGCTTTAATTAACACCAGAGGAACTCCACCTCCTGCTTCATGGGGTCACTCTTCCACCATCATTGGAACAAAGTTGTTTGTATTTGGGGGCTACAGGTGGGGTCACCACTACAACACCATCAGAGTGTTTGACACAGAGACCAACCACTGGCTGAGCACACCTTCTCCACAGCTTCTACCAGAAGGACGCTGTCATCATTCAGCCTTTACCTACAATGGAGAGCTGTACATATTTGGTGGTTTAAGCAAGGGAAGACTCCTCAATGAGGTGTGGAGATTCAGTCCAGAGAGCTTCTCCTGGAAGAAGGTTGAGCCCAAGGGGGAAGGCCCGTCTCCGACACGTAGTATGTGCTGTTGCATGGTGGGAGATTGTATCATTCTCTTCGGAGGAGACAAAACACCTGATGACCTGTATGTCTTAGACTTGAGTCCTATCCTGAAGACCTTATGTAAGCTAGCAGTTATTCAGTACGGTCTGGATCAGTCTGAACTCCCACACAACATCAGGTGGGAACTGAGAGCCATGACTAGCAACAGCAACTGAAAGAATAGCGCACGCGCGCGCACACACACACACACACACACACACACACACACACACACACACACACACACACACACACACACACACACACACACACACACACACACACACACACACACACACACACACACACACACACACACATCCACAACAGAAGTCCTGTTGTGGATGTTCTGGATGTACAGAACATAATGGAATATAAATAGGATAATAAAAAGACTATTGAGATTGCACTGTAGTTAAAACCCACCTGTTTAGGCAGGCATATGGCTGACCTCTGCTGCAAGCTGTACATTAGCTGTACCTTCGTTATGTTTTGCTTTTAACTGTGTTTGTATAAACTGTTTTAATCTGTTGTACGGCGACCTTGAGTGCCCTGAAAGGCGCCTTATAAATAAAATGTATTATTATTATTTATTATTATAGGTGTGTAATGGAGTGGTTGCACCACTCAAAAATAAGAAATTTTAATTGGCTAGCCTATACATAATTGCAGATACCAATGTCGTCCAAAAATAAAGTCTAGTAATGGCCAATACTGTAACATATGGGTCACAGATGTGTGGTTCTGGCCCTGTCGTCAATCCTTCAGATTCTGCAAAGAGATACAGTCTGGTGTCGTGAGCTGACAATAGCCTTCGATACCACAGACTATAAATGAAGCAGTGGCTACAGAGCCTGGTCACACTGCACCAATAGACAGGCCAGTGAGACCAGTTATACATTCTGAACAACAGACAGGCCAGTGACAGTCACACATTCTGAACAACAGACAGGCCAGTGACAGTCACAAATTCTGAACAAATGTTGATGATAGGATCTTGACTCCGTACAAGACCTAATCCGTTAAGATCTGAAGCCGATTCTACAAATGTCTTCTAAGTTTTCTGGGGGGGGAAATGATGTTTCTACATCAGTGTTGCTCAAACCTTTTCATGTCAAGGACCATGTATTTGCTCAGCGACTCCCATCTCAAAATGTTGTCACGGACCTCCCAGAAGCAAAGATTTCTGTTAAAAATGTTCACTTAAAAAAATGTAATCTTCAAAAGATTTGCAAACATTTTTGCGATTTTTCAAAAGAATAGCAGTTCTCCAAGCGCATAGCCTTTCACAAAGTGACGCACTATGAGCTTGTACATCTGCTATTTCTGAACAGCCAAAATATAAAATAAATAATGATTGAAGTGGTTAAAATCTGAAATGACTCAAATGCTTTCCTGCCATTTCCCGGTCTTAATGATTTGAGGAAGTTATCTCGGTGCTCAAATGTGTTTTAGCGAGGAAGAATCATCAGGTGTTTGCCAGTTATCTTTGGTTGGAACTCGTGCGTGTACCGTTTGAGGAAGAGTAATGTGATTTCATATTTCCATCACATGTGGCTCGGCGGGGGGCTTTCTGGCTGCACACCCTGGAGAATGAATGATAACTAGAACAGTGCCCGTTGGGGGGCGATCAGCTGTGATCATTTGGCTAATGAAGGGCGAGGTTGCGCATCATTGTGATGTCAGAACATCATTGTGATGTCAGAGCAGGCCAGCTCCATATATGGAGATTCAGGTGTGATCTGGATTTGGGCCCTAGCTGTCCGGAGCCTGGACAGAGGCTTTTGTGCTGGTTCTGGACAACGGTGTATCCCAACGACACAAGGCCGGGCACTCCACTCCCTTTGCTGGTGTGGAACATGTGTCAAATTTGAAGTCGGTGGGGCGAACGGTTCTTGGTGGAGTTACGTGGATTACAGACGAACACACGTCACGTACACACAGAGACGGTGCATTTATAGATAGATGTGACATTGCATAAGGTTCATGTCATCGTCATTCACACAGCAGTTATCTACTGCTTTGGTCTGTTCTGTTCTGGCATCTCCTCTCCCCTTTCCTTTCTTTTCTCCTCTCCCACTTTATTTTTATACGTCATAATTTACACATCCTATTTGCACATCGTACCTTCCCCCCCCCCCCCCCCCATTCTGAATTCCAATTAAACTTGTTTTGATGCCCAGCTCCTATGCATAGCCTACTTAGTTTAGATTAGTCATTGGTTAGACATGGGTTAAGGTTAGGTTTAGGTGTGCTGCCCCGTGGGAGGTTAGGGTTAGGGTGATGGTTTTAGATAGGTTGTAGTTGTAGGACTAACAACTGGTCTAACCAAACCCTCACTTCACACAAGTGTGATTTTTTTTACACCGGTTTAATGTTTGTCTTTAGTTCAATCTTTGTTTTGTAAATGCCATTGACAATTTACGTCATAATATTCCTCATTACGTCATATTGTCTCTTTATTGTTAATGGCGTTTAATGTTTGTGTTGGCATCGTTTGTTTTACATCACCATTACATCACCTAATCAACATGAGTTAGACTTTAATATATTAGTCCTCACTTCACACGGGTGTGATTTTTTTATTTAATATTGTGTCAAATAAGAACTCTTAGATTTGTGTTCCAAAAATAACCAAATGATTCTGGCGGTTTGACTCATATGGATATGAAGAACTGACAGCGAGAAAATGTTACCGCCAGCAAATTAGTTACATCTTCGCTAGAAACCGACAAAAGGGTGTCAAATATGAGTGACTATCGTAAATGATACAGAGCCACCTCCCTGACAAATATCTGAGACCGTTTGTTTATATTTGGACTATGATGCTTATCTGAGACGATTCTAAGATGACCCGATGTTATTCTCCATAGAGAAATTACTTCTTATCTGAGATGATTCTAAGATGACCCGGTGTTATTCTCCATAGAGAAATTACTTCTTATCTGAGACGATTCTAAGATGACCCGATGTTATTCTCCATAGAGAAGTTACTTCCATGACCTAGGGGATGAGCTCCTCTCCTCTATTTAATATATAAGCGGCTTAAAGGTGATATTATTCCATAACATAATGTGTAATTTCTTCCAGACTCTAGACAGACAGTATGAAGTGTACCTACAGTATACTGTATTATAATCAGCAGCCATGGTGAAAATATGGATGAATCACCAGAGGCTATTCTGTCAAGAACGAAACATTCCTTCAGCCCATTATGATTCACGGCAAAACACTACTTTGTGTTTGTGTGTGCGTGTGTTTGTGCGTGCGTGCGTGCGTGCGCACACACTTGGACATGAAAGGGGGCTTCAGCTCCTGCCCTTATGGCCGTCGGTGAAAAGTCCCCTCTCCAAACCATGGATTCTGCATTTACTATTGCGACAAAAAACACATATGGCCTCCCAGCAGGTCTGCCATGCCTAAATATGGAGTCCCTGATGTCATACTTACATGTGACCTCACCGGTATGACACGACCAATCACAGCCAGTATGATATAAAGCACTGCAGCCTAAAAGAGAGCGCAGATGGAATCAACTTCTCCAAGACTCAACTCTTCACCACAGATCTCTTTAAGACTGATATTTTCAAGTCTCTTTTGACCAAGATTCAAAGAGCTCTAGAATCTAGAAGCAAATTATTTGGCTCTCCTTTTCTTTGGCTCTTGAGCTCTTCGTTCTTCTACAGAGCAGGAACAGGTTTATTTCAATTCACCATTAACTGTGGTGTTCAAAATGTTTTCCTGGACATTGCATCAGGAAGGGTCACCAAAGGATGATGGATGTGCTGCTGTAGTGGTGAGACATGAGCTGTACTACTTTGGATGGAACACTGACGAGAACTACAAGGGTGTGCAGGTCTTCAACACAGTGACTTTACTCTGGAGGAGGTTGACCCCAGTGACCCCAGGAAGAGGAGAACCTCACCTTGAGGTTCCCTCCAGGCGCAGGAGCGACACAGCTGTGTTGATTGAAGATATTGTCTACCTCTGGGGAGGGTATGAGTACTACACAGGAAAGTACTGCAACCTGCTTCATGCCTTTGATGTTGACACCCACGCATGGTTCAAACCACAGGTTTCTGGGACGGTTCCAGAGGGGAGGTTCCACCACTCAGCCTGTGTCTTGGGGAAAGTCATGTATGTTCATGGAGGAATCACCCATCTGAATGAACTCACTAATGACATCTACAAGTTGGACACCAACACCATGGTCTGGGCTTTAATTAACACCAGAGGAACTCCACCTCCTGCTTCATGGGGGCACTCTTCCACCATCATTGGAACAAAGTTGTTTGTATTTGGGGGCTACAGGTGGGGTCACCACTACAACACCATCAGAGTGTTTGACACAGAGACCAACCACTGGCTGAGCACACCTTCTCCACAGCTTCTACCAGAAGGACGCTGTCATCATTCAGCCTTTACCTACAATGGAGAGCTGTACATATTTGGTGGTTTAAGCAAGGGAAGACTCCTCAATGAGGTGTGGAGATTCAGTCCAGAGAGCTTCTCCTGGAAGAAGGTTGAGCACAAGGGGAAAGGCCCGTCTCCGACGTCCCTGACGTGCTGTTGCATGGTGGGAGATCTGGTCATCCTCTTGACACCCACTGATGACCTGTACATCCTAGACATCCTAGACTTGAGTCCTAGCCTGAAGACCTTATGTAAGCTAGCAGTTATTCAGTACGGCCTGGATCAGTCTGAACTCCCACACAACATCAGGTGGGAACTGAGAGCCATGACTAGCAACCACGCTGGGCAAGACCTACGCTGTAGATGGTATCATTTTTTGGGGGCCAAAGTTGCAGGATTTTGGCGAAAGTACCGCTCAAGGAAATGACGTTGATGCTTTACAAATCCGTTTACATTCTCCATGAATGAAACAAGTGTTGTGATTGGTCGGAGAAATATTGTATCCGGGGGGAAAAAATCTGACGGATGTCTCGTGTCGACACTTCCGCCGATAGCATCTCTGCCTTAGGTTGTGACCAGGCTTTTCTCTTTGCAGATAAGTAAGGCTGGGACCGAGGCTAACTAGTAACAGGAACTGAAATAATAACACACGCACGCACGCACGCACGCACAAACGCACGCACACACACACACACACACACACACGCTCACACCACACAAAATAAGTTATGTTGTGGATGTCATGGATGTACAGAACATGATCTTCTCTTATAGAACTTAATGAAATATAAATAGAATAATAAAAATACTATTGAGATTGCACTGTAGTTAAAACACATTGACTGCCACTATTGTTTCAGTCAAGTGCCACAGGTATTTTAAAATGAGGTGTCTTATTCAAGGGGCAAAACTTACCAAAACGGATAAGCAATGCATATCGCGGGAGCATCGCGGACCACCCCGAGGCATGTTTTTTTTTTCTTTTGTTTTTTTTCTTTGTTTTTGAGTGGTGTAAACCACTCCTACAACTGTCTTTGTTAGTTTATGTGTCTGTTCGTACCAAAAAATGAGCATGGTTGCTATGGTCACCCAGTTCACACGGGTGTGATTTCATTACATCAGACATTACGTCAGACCACAGTTGATCAGTCTATATAAGACCTTACACCTTACATAGTGGCAGCGGTGGCCGAACGGATTGCGGAGCGGTCTTGATACCGGAAGGTCGCCAGTTCGAATCAGCGGTCCGACACGTTAAAATTTCCACCGCTGAAGTGCCCTTGAACAAGGCATTGAACCACTACGATTAAATGTTCTATGAGCAGGGCCTGGCTGGAAACAAGTTCTTGAGCTTAGCCCAGATACCCTGGGTAAATATAGTAATCATTTCATTTCACACCACTCAGTTCACACGGGTGTGATTTTTTTAACTGCGATCAGCGTCGTGACCGAAATCGGCCGTAAATAAAGCTTGTATTGATTAGGCCATATTTGCCATATTTGTGATGCCTTTGTGCTCATAACGCATTGTGTGTGTGACTTGTTGTGAGCTATAAATTAAATAATATTAAATATTTGAAAACTCCATTCTATGGATATAGGGATGTATTTTTCAATGTGGTAAAAATAAAATACAGTGGCTCCGGTAGCCTATAGATAATTGCAGATACCAAGTCTAGTAATGGCTAATTATATACTGTATGGGTCAATGCTCTGTGTGGTTCTGGCCCTGCCGTCCATCCCTCAGACCCTGCAAAGAGATACAGTCTAGTGTCGTGAGCTGAAAATAGCCTTCGACACCACAGACTATAAATTAAACAGTGACTACTAAATGCTGGACCCTGAAGCCAACCCTGCAGAAGTCTCAAAACGGGTGCTACACCAGAATGCTGCGTGCAGCACTCAACATCAGTAAGAGCACACATGTTACCAACACAAATATGTATGATGGAATGCCAAGGGTGAGCCAGAAAATAGCAGCCAGGAGAATGAGACTAGCAGGACACTGCCAAAGACACCAAGAGCTGTTAGCCAGCAAACTAGTGCTGTGGGAACCAACACACGGGCACCGGTCACGAGGACGTCCCACGCTGACATACGTGGATGTACTCAAGAACGATGCAGGAGCGCAAAGTACCAACGAACTGGCCAGATATATGGAGAACCGGGATGACTGGAAACTACGATGAAGGGCTCGTCTGAGGACGACCTAGAGAGAGTGACTACAGAGCCTGGTCACACTGCACCAACAGACAGACAGGCCAGTGACAGTCACACATTCTGAACAACAGACAGGCCAGTGACAGTCACACTTTCTGAACAACAGACAGGCCAGTGACAGTCACACATTCTGAACAACAGACAGGCCAGTGACAGTCACACATTCTGAACAACAGACAGGCCAGTGACAGGCACACATTCTGAACAACAGACAGGCCAGTGACAGTCACACATTCTGAACAAATGTTGATGATAGGATCTTGACTCTGTACAAGACTTAATCCATTAAGATCTGAAGCCGATTCTACATGTCTTCTAATACTAACAGTTTTCTGGGTGGAAATAGGATGTTTCTACATCAGTGTTACTCAAACCTTTTCATGTCAATGAAGGACCATGTATTTGGCCGCCGACCCCCATCTCAAAATGTTGTTTCACGAACCCCCCAGAAGCAAGGATTCCAGTTAAAAATGTTCACTTAAAAAAATGTAATTATGTAAAAGATTTGCAATCATTTTTGCGATTCATCAAAAATAGCAGATCTACAAGCTCATAGCGTGGCACTTAGTAACGCAGTATGAGCTTGTAGGCCTACATCTGCTATTTTTGAATAGCCAAAATATGAAATAATGGTTAAAGTGGTTAAAAATCTATAATTACTTTGCACCATTTCCCGGTCCTAATGGTTTAAGGAAGTTATCTCTGAGCTCAAATATGTTTCAGCGAGGAGGAATCGTCAGGTGTATGCCAGTTATCTTCGGTTGGAACTTGTGCGTGTACCGTTTGAGGAGGAGTAATGTGATTTAGATGTGGCCTGTCGGAGGCCTTGCTGGCTTCACACTAGGGAATGAATGATAACTAGAACAGTGCCTGTTGGGGGACGATCAGCTGTGATCAGTTGGCTAATAAATGGCGAGGATCGCGCATCATTGTGATGTCAGAACACCAATGTGATGTCAGAGCAGGCCAGCTCTATATATGGAGATTCAGGTGTGATCTGGATTTGGGCCATCTGGCTATCTAGGCTGGCTTTTGTGCTGGTTCTGGACAACGGTGTATACCACCGACTCAAGGTCGGGCACTGCACTCCCTTTGCTGGTGTGGAACATGTGTCAAATTTGAAGTTGGTGGGGCGAGCGGTTCTTGGTGGAGTTACGTGGATTACAGACGAACACACGTCACGTACACACAGAGACGGTGCATTTATAGATAGATGTGACATTGCATAAGGTTCATGTCATCGTCATTCACACAGCAGCTATCTACTGCTCTGGTCTGTTCTGTTCTGGCATCTCCTCTCCCGCTTTATTTTTATACATCTGGCATTGGCTTGTGATTGTCTGATCACCCCATAGAGATGATTTGATTGGCTGAGCTGTGCGAATGACATTTGTGATGATTTGATTGGCTGAGCACGGAATGTGATGTATGATAATAAGTGTGAATTTTTTGATGGGCGCCAGTCCCTCCTAAACACAGGTTTAATGTTTGTCTTTAGTTCAATGTTTGTTTTTTAAATACCATTGACAATTTACATCATAATGGCGTTAATGGCGTTTAATGTTTGTGTTGGCACCGTTTGTTTTACATCACCATTACATCACCTAATCAACATGAGTTAGACTTTAATATATTAGCGCCCCTCACTTCACACGGGTGTGATTTTTGAGTGGTGTAAACCACTCCTACGACTGGCTTTGTTAGTTTACGTGTCTGTCTGTCTGTCTGTTCGCAAAACATGAGCATGGTTGCTACGGTCACCCAGTTCACCCGGGTGTTATTTCATTACGTCAGACATTACGTCAGACCACAGCTGATCAGTCTATATAAGACCTTACACCACTCAGTTCACACGGGTGTGATTTTTTTATTTAATATTGTGTCAAATAAGAAC
The DNA here is from genome assembly GCF_951216825.1 of Electrona antarctica. Taxonomy (NCBI): domain Eukaryota; kingdom Metazoa; phylum Chordata; class Actinopteri; order Myctophiformes; family Myctophidae; genus Electrona; species Electrona antarctica. The sequence goes on from NC_136807.1 coordinate 55,237,079, forward strand.
GCTTAGATTTGTGTTCCAAAAATAATCCCGACGGTTTGACTCATATGGATATGAAGAATCAACTGACAGCGAGAAAACGTTACCGCCACCAACTTAGTTACATTTTCGCTACAAACCGACAAAAGAGTGTCAAATATGAGTGACTGACTATCGTAAATGATACAGAGCCACCTCCCTGACAAATCTCTGAGACCCGATGTTATTCTCCATAGAGAAATTACTTATTATCTGAGACGATTCTAAAAATGACCCGATGTTATTCTCCATAGAGAAATGACTTATTATCTGAGACGATTCTAAAAATGACCCGATGTTATTCTCCATAGAGAAATGACTTATTATCTGAGACGATTCTAAAAATGACCCGATGTTATTCTCCATAGAGAAATGACTTATCTGAGACGATTCTAAAAATGACCCGATGTTATTCTCCATAGAGAAATTACTTATTATCTGAGACGATTCTAAAAATGACCCGATGTTATTCTCCATAGAGAAATGACTTATTATCTGAGACGATTCTAAAAATGACCCGATGTTATTCTCCATAGATAAATGACTTCTGATCTGAGATGATTCTAAGATGACCAGCGACGGCTCCAGAAAATTGTGACTGGGGGTACTATGGGGGTACTACTGCCCCCCATGGAGCCGTCCCTGAAGATGACCCGATGTTATACTCCATAGAGAAATGACTTGGATCGTCGTCACCATAAACACCCCTTCTATCTGTTTCATTCAATCGCCTGTATCCTATTCCTTGTCCCAGATGGCATCTTTGGTTTGGTTTATTCCACGGCACAGAGCCGATATGCGCACAATGCACATTGTGAGTTTGTAGATCTGCTATTTTCAGATTTTTATACATTAAAAAAAAACATTATGGGACATTCTGCATAATGAATATACTTTTATTATTTTCTGTGCATTTTGATGCCAATACTTTTGATTCCCATACATTTTACTTGTAATAACATTTCTACAGTATTTCTACATTGCAGTATTGACACTTTTACTTAAGTAAAAAAAAAACGAGTACTTTTTCCACTACTGATCACAACCCGTATCTCTGCTTTTGATGTGATGAGGTCGCATTGTGGTTTGTGGAGAGTAACCTGTTGGTCTGCACTGAACATCATCCCAGAGATGATGAGCCGTTTGGTCACTGATGGTTCACTCATACCTCGTTGTCAACCTTTAGCAGAACACCACCAGCAATCAAACACAAATGTTTGGTCAAACCATATGTGACTCCCATTGGAAAAGCATTGTGGTGGCCTAAAAAAAAACTAAAAAACGACCAAACATTTGCTTGATTAGTGTTTGATACGTGTGAATGAGGCATCATACCTTGTTGTCAGCCTTTAGGAAGACAAATCAAACATCTTGTTGTCGACCTTTAGGAAGACACATCAAACATCTCATACCTTGTTGTCAACCTTTAGGAAGACAAATCAAACATCTCATACCTTGTTGTTGACCTTTAGGAAGTCAAATCAAACATCTCATACCTTGTTGTTGACCTTTAGGAAGTCAAATCAAACATCTCATACCTTGTTGTCAACCTTTAGGAAGTCAAATCAAACATCTCATACCTTGTTGTCGACCTTTAGGAAGACAAATCAAACATCTCATACCTTGTTGTCGACCTTTAGGAAGACAAATCAAACATCTCATACCTTGTTGTCGACCTTTAGGAAGACAAATCAAACATCTCATACCTTGTTGTCAACCTTTAGGAAGACAAATCAAACATCTCATACCTTGTTGTCAACCTTTAGGAAGACAAATCAAACATCTCATACCTTGTTGTCAACCTTTAGGAAGACAAATCAAACATCTCATACCTTGTTGTCGACCTTTAGGAAGACAAATCAAACATCTCATACCTTGTTGTCGACCTTTAGGAAGACAAATCAAACATCTCATACCTTGTTGTCGACCTTTAGGAAGACAAATCAAACATCTCATACCTTGTTGTCGACCTTTAGGAAGACAAATCAAACATCTCATACCTTGTTGTCGACCTTTAAGAAGACAAATCAAACATCTCATACCTTGTTGTCGACCTTTAGGAAGACAAATCAAACATCTCAAGGACCTGTATCCTTACAGAGGAAATTGCCAATCTACAAGCTTGCTTAGAGAAATGATAAAAGGCTCATGCCTTTCATCATTTAGTTTTGTGGGCGACTCGGAGGCGTCTCGATTCCAAATATTGGTAATTCGTACAATTTTAGTCCATTCCTTGCATTCCACTTTATCAATGTCAGAACTCATCAATGAAGTATTTATTTAATTTGAAATTATTTATTCACATACACATACAAAAAAATAATGTTATATTGCCGAATCGTTTGACGTCAGGCGGATTTTGTCAACATAATCTCCCACTGATTTATCTTCTATTGTATTTCATAATTCACAAGATGATGTCTGGCAAAACATAATATACTGTGATGTCCATTTGTTTGTCTGATTGTTCTTTGTGTGTTTTTGTTTTGTTTTTGGTTGCTCATGAAAAATGAATACAATTTAAGTTGAAAAGAAAATGAATGAAATTGTTCATTAAAATCATTTTAGATTCATGGTGATTCCAGCATCATATTAGGAGTAGGCTATACCTCCTATACCTCCTAATACATTTTATAGTAAAGTACCTGGACTCCTCAACACGACTAATGAGACAAATTAATGTACATACATTAATTAAACCAACAATATTTATTAACAACCATAAAAATGAATGTCCTTCCTAGATTGCTATCAGATGCAGATGCTACCAAATTTTATACCTATCAAGTTTTTCAAAACATTACATGCCTTGATCTCTAAATTTATATGGCAGAAAAAACGTTCCAGACTTAAACTCCAGAAACTACAGCTGCCCACTCTAAAAGGGGGCCTAGCCTTCCCACATTTTCTATACTACCATATGGCGTCTCAAGTGAGATACATAGTAGACTGGATCAAAAATTATCCCAATTCCACCTTTCTAGACTTAGAGGCCTATGGTTGTGATCCGGTCTCTATTTCCGACTTGATATTCATAAAGAATGTTGATGTACTTCCTGGCCTAAAAGACAATCTTATTGTTAAAAACACCTTAAAAACATGGAACAGAATATGGAAACCTTTTGGCATAACAAACCATATTTCTTGTTTGGCACCGGTAGCAAAAAACCCTGATTTTGTACATTCATGCCATGATGCAGGCTTTGGGGTATGGAAAGATGCTGGCATCTTGTCTATCAAAGACCTGTACAAAGATGGTGTGCTAAAATCATTCCAACAACTTCAATCAGAATTTAACTTACAGCAACCCCAATTCTTCCGCTATCTACAACTCAGGAGCTACATCAACTCTGTTCCAGAATATAGGACTGGCCTGAGCACGACCCCCAACCAAGTAGAATCCATCCTAATAAAAGCATCTACTCTCCCCAAAAAGATAGTCAGCTTTCTTTATGAGAGCCTATTCCAGGTGGAAAAAGCCTCAACTAATAATAGTAAAATAGCATGGGAAAACCCTCTCAAAGTACAAATAGACGAGGGGTCATGGCGTAACATACTACTCAATGCAAAGAAAATGACATGCTCAAACAAGTCCTATGAAACCCAGTATAAAATAATACACAAACTACATATTTCCCCAGTAACCAGGAGTAAATTTGACCCCCTATGCTCTCCCATATGCCCTAGGTGCAAAAGTGGACAAGGTACCCACAGCCATATGATGTGGACATGCCCACTAATCAGACCCTTTTGGGTATCTATTCAAGATGAAATTCTGAAACTGATCAGAATTAGAATACCATTAGATCCAATTCACTACATCTTAGGGGCAGACATAATTACCATACTAACTAAAAGTAACAAACATCTATTACGAGCCTTGCTCTATGCTGCTCGGCTGTCAATCCTTCATAAATGGATAGATGACAGCCCTCCTAGTGTTATATTATGGTTTGAAAAAGTGCTACGCTTAATGCCATTGGAGAGGCTCTCATGTGTCCTACGGGGCAACCTGGCCGAATTCGTTGAAGCATGGCTGCCTCTGGCGCCTCATATAGGGGATGAGTGGTCAAATGTTATGTGTATTGGAATGACCGAGGAGGCCAGTTAGACGATACACCAATGAGGAGGTATAGGGGTCAGATTTACATAATCTAAAAGATGATGGTGGCAGCTATATTGTGATGTCTAATATACTCAATTTGGTGTGAAACTGTAAATAGGTACTTATGATTTGAATATACTTTGTCCTTATGCCCCTTTGGCATATGTATTTTATGATTTGCATATACTTTTTGTTTTGTCCTGTTATTGTACTGTCAACCCATTTGGGATTATGGTTGATCTCATGAATGTATTATAGTTATTGATTTAAACCCCCAGAGAACCTCAAAGTGTTAAATAAGAGAAAGGGAAAAAAAACTGTTACAGAAGGGGGTCCCGCCCAGAATGGGTTAAGTGTCGTATGTTGTGCCCATGTGTCATAAGTTCATGTATTGTCCATGTCTTTTTTTCTGCTTAATAAAAAATATTGAAACACAACCATAAAAATGTGTAACCGTAAAGTAGAGATGTCCCGATACTGTATCGGTATCGGGAAAAGTATCGGATCGGCCCTTATTTGTCATATCGGGTCATATCGGTATTGGTGAATATGCCAGTCTAACCACCGATCCGACACAGGGGTAAGGGGTTGACACTATGGCAGGTAAATAAAATGCTCGGACATGTGGAGTTTGCTTTGGAGTTGCCCAAACTGCAAGTGCACATTTGAGTGAGGAGTCTGCTATAAACACATGAGATATTAGATAGCTATATAGCTCACAACATGAGATCACGACACTGGTATCGGTATTGGTATCGACTAACACAGAAATTGAGGTATCGGGATCGGAAGCGGAAAAAGTGTATCGGGACACCCCTACCGTAAAGTGTATCGTACACCCCTACCGTAAAGCAACCATACCGTAAAGCAACCCCTACCATAAAGCAACCATTTCTCTTGTGAAGAGGCCACAATAGAGCCATTGCCATTTCAAAAAGTATTTTATTTAAAGACGTTTACGCGGCGGAAAAAGCCAAAACGAGTTGTGACAAATCATGAAAACAAATAATTACAAAGAAGAAAAACAACAAAAGTGTTGCAACCTGCCATTTTCTTCTTCCTAATTATTTGTTCGGCCCGAAAAATTGTGTTTGTCGTCATTTGTCACAACTCAAGTTGGTTTTGTGCGAGGCTTAAAAAGGTCTTTAAATAAATACTTTTTTGAAATGTCTGAGGAAAATGAACGGGGAATTTTCAAAAGACTTTTTATACATTTAAAAAAAATGAAATGGGACATTCTGCACAATGAATACTTTGACTTTTATTATTTTCTGTACATTTTAATGCCAATAGTTTTGTGCCAAATACATTTTGAATTCCGGACATTATACAGATAATTTCTACATTGCAGTATGTGACACTTTAAAACATGGAGTGTTTCCACCACTGATCAGAAAGGTATCTCTGCTTTTGATGCGATGAGGTCACACAGTGGAGAGTAACCTTTGACCTGTTGGTCTGCACTGATCATCATCCCAGAGATGAGCCGTTTGGTCACTGATTGGTCACTCATACTTCGTTGTCAACCTTTAGGAAGGCAAATCAAACATCTCAAGGACCTTGGACCTGTATTCATATGGCGACAATACCCAATCTACAAAGCTTGCATAGAGTCCCCCGGGTCATACAAAATACTTAAATAAATGGGACCCGATGTCTCCCTGCTGCTTGCCACTCAGCATCAAGGGTATGGATTGAGGGATTAAGTTCTTGTGTCATACTAGCGTCATGTCCAGGAGGTGTACTTGTACATCAAGCTGCCTCACACTACAGAAAGGTTGTGACTGGTTGTGATCCACGTTGTACAAGGGTACACATGAGGCCCACGACTAACGACTTCCTCAAAGAAAAACAGAACAAATCCCCCCCCAAACAAATCTATAAATGACAAAAGGCATTGGTTATCAATATTTACAATTAGAGTCCATATCTGCGTTCCATTATCAATGTCAGAATGATATAACCTCCATAAATCTACATCCTAGAAACACACTTTGAGCTTTACCAAGTATAAGGCGTTTTCATATTTTATTATAATTATCAGTTTATCAAAACAAAAACAAACAAAACTACAAAAGAGGCAATTGGAGAACCTGATTTGGATAGGGACACATGATCTGATGCAGGACAACTGTCACTAGGCCTATGACAGAAAGAGACAAGATGCGTCTGTTCCAAACCACATACTCTGTTGCCACACTCGTTCATTCACCCCATAAATCCCAGTGGAAATGGGGTGAAGTTGTGAAATAAAAAGTCAGATTCTAAGACTGGAATTAGGGAAAAAGCCTTATTTTGACATTATCTTAGTTAAAACCAGTCCATGGTTTCCCCATGCCCACACACTACACTTTGTCCCGAGTCTGAGAATCTAAATATCATGCATGTCCTGTTACAAGTCAGGAGCATGATAACACACACACATACATATTAAGTACAGAATGTAGGGTCCCAGAATTCACACCCTGATCAGGTCTCACATTTGGTCCTGAGAACCCAGTGTGAAACCGAGCCGTAGCGAAACAAACCCAGAACCTGAAATAATGGTTCACTGTATAGTTCTTGTAGTCGAAAAGAGCCACTAGTCAGACGTCAAGAGTTATCCGGATCTTCATTTGTAAGATCTTCACAGGGTGAGAATTATCCCTAGTGCAAAAGTACGGAATGAGTTTTTCAGTGAAAGTGGCAGTGAAGGTGTGCAGGTGTCTGTTGGTATCGGCGTCAGAGAAGGACAGCTTTCCTTGTTCCCAGTCCAGCTGGACTCTGATCCTCTGGGGTTGCCGATGATTACTTGAGAGAAAAGTGGATTTCTTTGATGAGGAGCTTGCATAACCACCACTTCTATGTACGTATATTCCCCAGTATTGGCCTCCCATGCCTCTGCTCTGCCTTTGGTTAGACTCTACTACCACACCTAGCTCACATAATGCATTGTCTCCAACCTCAACACCCCAGCTGTGAGTCCCTGAGTCGAAGCCCTCAGAGCCCAGGACGCCGTCCCACCAGTCAAACCTCTCTGGGTTTTCAGGAAGCTTTTGTCCCCCTCCTCCATAACTCACGCTGGTCAGATCATCAGACAGGACGAGTCCTCGATGGGCAGTGTTGGGGTCCAGGATGACAGGATGGTAGGAGACAATTCCCTCCATCCCTTCCCAGACACCGAAAGCCAGGTGTCGCAGGTGTCCGGCCACGTCTATAAGCGCTCCTGAGACCGGCTGTGGGTCCGGTGGTGTGAGCTGTACTTTCTCCACTGTGGTTTTGTAGTTCTGTAGCTGTAGGAATGAGACATGTTCAGCTTTCAGCTCCTTCAATATGTCTCTGATTGTGTTTGTAATGGTTGATATGTCTCTGTTCAGACCCTCGATCCTCTCCTTCATCATCTGACTCTTCTGCTGCTCTTCCTCCCTCAGTGCAGTGATCAAGGCCTCCTCTTTATCATGAAGATACTTATGAAGCATCTTGAACTCTTCCTTCATCTGCGTCTCTGTGTTCTGGGCCTGGACCTTAATGTGTTCTGCTGCTTGGTCACACTTTGTTTTAACTGTTTTAAAGGTATTCAGTTTCTCACACAGGTTATTCAGAGCCAGGTTAAGGGTTGCATGCATCAACTTACAAACAGGACATTCCTTCTTTTGTGTCTTTCTCTTCTTTTGTGTCTTTCTCCACCACTCCTGCAGACAGGCGTTGCAGAATCTGTGGCTACACGGCAGGAGAACAGGATCTGTAAAGACTCCATGACACACAGGGCAGGACAAATCCTCTTCTGTGAAAGAGAATTTAGAAGCCATTTTGTCTCTGAGCGAATTAAGCTACAGACTCTTTGATCAGCCAGTCAGTCTAGGTAACACTGGGAGACGGATGCTGAAGACGGAGCTGCCAAGGAAGAGGAGATCAGGAAGGCCAGACGGGAGGTTTATGGATGCCGTCGGTGAGAGAGGACATGCATAGATGTTTGGAGTGACTGAGGAGGTTTATGGATGCTGTCGGTGAGAGAGGACATGCATAGTTGTTTGGAGTGACTGAGGAAGACTCAGAGAACAGAAGGAGATGGAAACCACTGATGGGAATTAGCTGAAAGAAGAACAAGATTTGTGGTTACACCAAGTCTTCTAGAATGTTCCCTGATGTTTCCTTTCACTGTGAATGCTGCTTCGCGTAAAAAGTTCATTCAGTCAACTAGTAACTACATTTTAAGTGTTGGAAGCGCTCGTCGAAGTCAATGAACAGCCCTGCGTACCACCCGTTTCAAATTTACACATAATGCAGGAGGCAGCAGCACGACCCATTAATAAAAACGAGTGCTTCCAAACTCCAACTCCAACACTGAGTGGTGTAAGTTCTTATATAGACTGATCAGCTGTGGTCTGACGTAATGTCTGACGTAATGAAATCACACCCGTGTGAACTGGGTGACCATAGCAACCATGCTAATTTGTTTTGGTACGGACAGACACGTAAACGGACAGACACGTAAACTAACAAAGCCAGTTGTAGGAGTGGTTTACACCACTCAATATCACATCACGGAATTTCTTTACAGAAGGTATCTCATAACATGTTTACAGTGGATTTTCATGAAACAAACGCTTTGCAGTTTGAAAGAGGATAATTCAAGCTTTCCCTACAGCTGCACCGATGGTGAGTTTAACGTTTAATGCAAGCAGATCGGAAAGGCAATTTGGATCAGTGGGATGTCAATTGACAATATTCAGCCTGCAGCCGTCTTGCCAGCAAGGTGCTAACTAGGTGCAACTTCCCATTGACAACCCATTCATTTTCAACAGAAAAGTTCTATCTAATTGTATTAAACAACATCAAACTCACCAACATTGGAGCTGTACACAAATCTTGAATTATCCTCTTTCAATCTGTAAAGTTTTTGTTTCATAAAAAAATGCTTGTTGGATATCACTCAACAGTCCTGTGTACCACCTGTTTTGAACTTGCACATGAGGATGTTGCTTTACGAAAAACGAGTGCTTCCAAACAATAGGAATTTCTTTAATTTCTTTAAAGTAGCTAATAGAAAGTCTACGGTGGATTTTTATTAAACAAAAACTTTACAGCCTAAAAGTGGATAATTCAAGCTTTTCGTACAGCTGCAATGTTGGTGAGTTTAACGTTGATTAATGCAAGCAGATCAGAATGGCAATTTGGATCAATGGGATGTCAATGGAGGGTATTGCAACTCTAGATTCATCCCATTATACAACAATCTAGTGTTGCTAATTGCAGCTACAACAGACCCTGGAACCCTGTAATACAGTGGTTCCAAAAGTGGGGTCCAGGGACCCCCAGGGGTCCTTGAGGGAGTTCCAGGGGGTCCCCAGTTAAATTAAACAGAATGGACCCTTATGATTCTGTAACTCTGAGTGTTCAAATGGGTCAAAATTGACCCTGATGGGTCCAATGTTAAATTAACATTGATTTTACAATATAAATTGGGGTCCCAAAGATATAAATGCCATTAAATGGGGGTCCGTAGACTGATATGCATGTCAAACTGTAGCCACAATTTTCAACTCTAGATTTTTTTATAATGGGATGAATCTAGAGGTGCAATACCCTCCATTGACTCCCCACTCATCCAAATTGCGTTTGCGATTTGCTTGTATTAAACGACATTAAACTCACCATCATTGCAGCTCTAGGCCAAGCTTGAATTATCCTCTTTCAATCTGCTGAGCTTTTGTTTCATAAAAATCCACCGTACCCTTGTTATGAGCTACTTTCTGTCAAGAAATTCTATGCATGCGATTCTTTTTCTAAATGTTGGAGTTTGAAAGCACTCGTTTTTACTAACGGGTCACGCTGCTGCCTCCTGCATTATGTGCAAATTCAAAACAGTTGGTGCACAGGGCCGTTCAGTGACTTACGACGAGTGCTTCCAAACTCCAACACTTAGAAAAAGAATCACCTGCACAGAATTTCTTGACAGAAAGTAGCTCATAACATGGTGGATTTTTATGAAACAATAGCTCGGCAGATTGAAAGAGGATAATTCAAGCTTGGCCTAGAGCTGCAATGTTGGTGAGTTTACAAGCAGATCGCAAACGCAATTTGGATGAGTGGGGAGTCAATGGAAGGTATTGCAACTCTAGATTCATCAAAAAAAAAGTTGGAAGAGTTGGAAATTGCAGCTAGTCAAACTGGGGCTCCTTGAAATTACACAGGTTGAGAATCACTGATAGAGCCGTAAACATCTTCTCTTATGGGGGTCCCTGGGATATCTTTTCAAATGGGGGCCCACAGGCTAATTTGTCAATTTGGGGGTCCTTGATGAAAATGTTTGGGAAACACTGCTGTAATATTTGGAAGCACATGTCTCCTATAAGCATCCCAAAAATGTATGTTTACAGACTTAAGAGTCCCTATTCATACATTAGACACCACAGCATAGTAGCATTTAAAGTTGCATACTGTTGTTACAAAACATCAGCTATGACGGAGAAAAACAGCACATACCTCCTCTCAGTGAGTCCAGCATGAAATTAGTGAGAAGGAGGCGCAGCTGTGTGACGTCATTAACACTCGACCGCAAGGGAAGTCTTAAAGTGACAGTACAGGTATTGGGAATGCAACAACATTGACTGAATGTAATAAAGATTTGGTGGGATTTTAAACCTTTAAACCTATGCTATAATTATCTATATCAAAATATACTTCACTATTGATTAAGCACCACCTGTGCTGTTTTTCTTTTTTACTTTTACCTGTCCACTCCTGTCATGGGAGTAGGACCTTATATGTGACATTAATTTGCGTATTAATTGTTCAATTGTATGTTGATTTATTTGGATTGTATGGCGCATTACATTTATATAGTTTTTCCTGTATTATTGTTGTTATTTCCAATAGTATTTGAGGAATGTCACAGAGGCACTGTAACTTTAAGAGTCACATGATGACTGGACAACGCAGCTGCCATCTGTTTTGATGATTACATATGCGTTTATGATTGGTTGTCTATACCAGTGGTTCCCAAAGTGGGGTCCGAGGACCCCCAGGGGTCCTTGAGGGAGTTCCAGGGGGTCCCCAGCTAAATGATAGTTATGGGACCAAATGGACCCTTATGGGTCTGTAACTCTGAGAGTGTACAAATGGAACCAAGGACCAATTGTTAGGTATACATTGATACCTAGATGAATACTGTAATATTTTTAAAGGACTGAAAATAAAAACTTTGATAGCAGCCAGAAAACCCAAATGCAGTTCTGTCTTTACCTTAAAAAGGAGTGAATTGCCCTTTAAATCCTGAATGTACCCAGACAGCAACCATACAAAATATAATGAACCTTAAGAGTAATTTGAAGACGGAAGAAACTTCTGAGAGTGATGTTTAAGGTTTAACATACATTTTTAGTAGGTATAAAGTCAATTCACAAAGAAATATGTATTTGCATATTCGGATAGTACAATTACATCAATAATTTAGAGTATTCAAATTGTTCCAAGATGGATCTGAACTCCTCTTCACAGTATTGTTCCAAGCTTAATACTACATATGACGTCATTTGTTGATAAAAGTTAATTGGCTCAATATAGATAGTTCATGTCCCCAATATCCCACGGTGGCGCGGTTGGCCAGCGCTCAAATTGGTCCAGCACATTGATGGAGAAGGCGTCGTGACGTGGAATTCCTCTTCCTCAGTTCAGTACATTGACTTCTTCGATAGAAACAGACAAAAGAGTGTCAAATATGAGTGACTATCGTAAATGATACAGAGCCACCTCCCTGACAAATCTCTGAGACAGTTTGTTTATATTTGGACTACGACGCTTATCTGAGACGATTCTAAGATGACCCGATGTTATTCTCCATAGAGAAGTTACTTCTTATCTGAGATGATTCTAAGCCTCTAAGCCGGTGACCCGATGTTATTCTCCATAAAGAAATGACTTCTTATCTGAGACGATTCTAAGATGACCGGATGTTATTCTCCATAGAGAAATGACTTCTTATCTGAGACGATTCTAAGATGACCCGATGTTATTCTCCATAGAGAAGTTACTTCCATGACCCAGGTGATGAGCTCCTCTCCTCTATTTAATATATAAGCAGCTTAAAGGTGATATTATTCCATAACATGTGTAATTTCTTCCAGACTCTAGACAGACAGTATGAAGTGTACCTACAGTATACTGTATTATAATCAGCAGCCATGGCGAAAATATGGTTGAATCACCAGAGGCTATTCTGTCAAGAACGAAACATTCCTTCAGCCCATTATGATTCACGGAAAAACACTACTTTGTGTGTGTGTGTGTGTGTGCGTGCGTGTGTGCTTCTCTGTATACGCACATGCACAATTGGACATGTGCGTAATATGTGTAAAAAAGTGTATGGGAACACCCCTACCGTAAAGCAACCATTTATCTTGTGATGAGGCCACAATAGAGCAAAAGCCAAAACGAGTTGTGACAAATCATGAGAACAAATAATTACAAAGAACCAAAAAAAAAAAAAGTGTTGTAACCTGCAGTTTTCTTCTTCTTCCTAATTATTTGTTCGGCCCGAAAAATTGTGTTAGTCGTCATTTGTCACAACTAGAGTTGGTTTTGTACGAGGCTTAAAAGGTCTTTAAATACTTTTTTGAAATGTCTGAGGAAAATTAACAGGGAATCATTTCCTGGTCCCTGGTAGGGGGCGGGACTGCGACGCTCTATAGGGATCAGTGTTGTTTTTGGCAGCACATTTGATTTTAGTTTGTCATTAGTCTCTTGAATAGGTTTAATTTAGTTTCAGTCACATTTTAGTCACCTGGAATGTTTTAGTTAGTCTAGTTTTAGTCAACTAAATCTACAGTTGATTTAGTCGACTAAAATGTATTTTGGTGAGCGTTGATTTCACTACATCACAATAAGCATTGTGAGTTTGTAGATCTGCCATTTTCAAGACTTTTTATACATAAAAAAAAATGAAATGGGACATTCTGCACAATGAATACTTTGACTTTTATTGTTTTCTGTACATTTTAATGCCAATAGTTGTGCGCAAAGTACATTTTGAATTCCGGACATTATACTTGTAATAACAGAGAATTTCTACATTGCCGTATTTGACAATTTAAAACATGGAGTGTTTCCACCACTGATCAGAAAGGTATCTCTGCTTTTGATGCGATGAGGTCACATAGTGGAGTAACCTTTGACCTGTTGGTCTGCACTGATCATCCCAGAGATGATGAGCTGTTTGGTCACTGATTGTTCACTCATACTTTGTTGTCAACCTTTAGGAAGGCAAATCAAACATCTCAAGGACCTTGGACCTGTATTCATACAGGGACAATACCCAATCTACAAAGCTCGCATAGAGTCCCCCCGGGTCATACAAAATACTTTATAAATGGGACCCGATGTCTCCCTGCTGCTTGCCACTCAGCATCAAGGGTATGGATTGAGGGATTAAGTCCCCGTGTCATACTAGTGTCCAGGAGGTGTACTTGTACTGTACATCAAGCTGCCTCACACTACAGAAAGGTTGTGACTGGTTGTGATCCACGTTGTACACATGAGGCCCATGACTTCCTCAAAGAAAAACAGAACGAATCCCTCCCCAAACAAATCTATAAATGACAAGTCATTGGTTATCAATATTTACAATTAGAGTCCATATATGCGTTCCATTATCAATGTCAGAATGATATAACCTCCATAAATCTACATCCTAGAAACACACTTTGAGCTTTACCAAGTATAAGGCGTTTTCATATTTTATTATAATTATCAGTTTATCAAAACAAAAACAAACAAAACAATAAAAGAGGCTATTGGAGAACCTGATTTGGATAGAGACACATGATCTGATGCAGGACAACTGTCACTAGGCCTATGACAGAAAGAGACAAGATGAGTCTGTTCCAAACCAAATACTCTGTTGCCACACTCGTTCATTCACCCCATAAAGCCCAGTGGAAATGTTGTGAAATAAAAAGTCAGATTCTAAGACTGGAATTAGGGAAAAAGCCTTATTTTGACATTATCTTAGTTAAAACCAGTCCATGGTTTCCCCATGCCCACACTACACTTTGTCCCGAGTCTGAGAATCTAAATATCATGCATGTCCTGTTACAAGTCAGGAGCATGATAACACACACACACATACATATTAAGTACAGAATGTAGGGTCCCAGAATTCACACCCTGATCAGGTCTCACATTTGGTCCTGAGAACCCAGTGTGAAACAGAGCCGTAGCGAAACAAACCCAGAACCTGAAATAATGGTTCACTGTATAGTTCTTGTAGTCGAAAAGAGCCACTAGTCAGACGTCAAGAAGTATCCGGATCTTCATTTTTAAGATCTTCACAGGGTGAGAATTATCCCTAGTGCAAAAGTACGGAATGAGTTTTTCAGTGAAAGTGGCAGTGAAGGTGTGCAGGTGTCTGTTGGTATCGGCGTCAAAGAAGGACAGCTTTCCTTGTTCCCAGTCCAGCTGGACTCTGATCCTCTGGGGTGTCCGATTCACTGAGAGAAAAGTGCATGACTCTGATGAGGAGCTTGCATAACCACCACTTCTATGTACGTATATTCCCCAGTATTGGCCTCCTATGCCTCTGCTCTGCCTTTGGTTAGACTCTACTACCACACCTAGCTCACATATTGCATCGTCTCCAACCTCAACACCCCAGCTGTGAGTCCCTGAGTCGAAGCCCTCAGAGCCCAGGACGCCGTCCCACCAGCCAAACCTCTCTGGGTTTTCAGGAAGCTTTTGTCCCCCTCCTCCACAACTCACGCTGGTCAGATCATCAGACAGGACGAGTCCTCGATGGGCAGTGTTGGGGTCCAGGATGACAGGATGGTAGGAGACGGATGGTAGAATTCTCCCCATCCCTACCCAGACACCGAAGGCCAGGTGTCGCAGGTGTCCGGCCACGTCTATAAGCGCACCTGAGACCGGCTGTGGGTCCGGTGGTGTGAGCTGTACTTTCTCCACTGTGGTTTTGTAGTTCTGTAGGAATGAGACATGTTCAGCTTTCAGCTCCTCCTCTATGTCTCTGATTGTGTTTGAAATGGTTGATATGTCTCTGTTCAGAACCTCGATCCTCTCCTTCACCATCTGACTCTTCTGCTGCTCTTCCTCCCTCAGTGCAGTGATCAAGGCCTCCTCTTTATCATGAAGATACTTATGAAGCATCTTGAACTCTTCCTTCATCTGCGTCTCTGTGTTCTGGGCCTGGACCTTAATGTGTTCTGCTGCTTGGTCACACTTTGTTTTAACTGTTTTAAAGGTATTCAGTTTCTCACACAGGTTATTCAGAGCCAGGTTAAGGGTTGCATGCATCTCCTTAAAAACAGGACATTCCTTCTTTTGTGTGTTTCTCCGCAACTCCTGCAGACAGGCGTTGCAGACGCTAAGGATACACGGCAGGAGAACAGGAACAGATCCATGACACACAAGGCAGGGCAAATCCTCTTCTGTGAAAGACAATTTAGAAGCCATTTTGTCTCTGAGCGAATTAAGCTACAGACTCTTTGATCAGCCAGTCAGTCTAGGTAACACTGGGAGACGGATGCTGAAGACGAAGCTGCCAAGGAAGAGGAGATCAGGAAGGCCAGACGGGAGGTTTATGGATGCCGTCGGTGAGAGAGGACATGCAGAGATGTTTGGAGTGACTGAGGAGGTTTATGGATGCTGTCGGTGAGAGAGGACATGCATAGATGTTTGGAGTGACTGAGGAAGACTCAGAGAACAGAAGGAGATGGAAACCACTGATGGGAATTAGCTGAAAGAAGAACAAGATTTGTGATTACACCAAGTCTTCTAGAATGTTCCCTGAAGTTTCCTTTCACTGTGAATGCTGCTTCGCGTAAAAAGTTCAAAGTTCATTCAGTCAACTAGTAACTACATTTTAAGTGTTGGAAGCGCTCGTCGAAGTCAATGAACAGCCCTGCGTACCACCCGTTTCAAATTTACACATAATGCAGGAGGCAGCAGCACGACCCATTAATAAAAACGAGTGCTTCCAAACTCCAACTCCAACACTGAGTGGTGTAAGTTCTTATATAGACTGATCAGCTGTGGTCTGACGTAATGTCTGACGTAATGAAATCACACCCGTGTGAACTGGGTGACCATAGCAACCATGCTAATTTGTTTTGGTACGGACAGACACGTAATCGGACAGACACGTAAACTAACAAAGCCAGTTGTAGGAGTGGTTTACACCACTCAAAAATATCACAGCACGGAATTTCTTTACAGAAAGTAGCTCATAACATGTTTACAGTGGATTTTCATGAAACAAACGCTTTGCAGTTTGAAAGAGGATAATTCAAGCTTTCCCTACAGCTGCACCGATGCTGAGTTTAACGTTTAATGCAAGCAGATCGGAAAGGCAATTTGGATCAGTGGGATGTCAATTGACAATATTCAGCCTGCAGCCGTCTTGCCAGCAAGGTGCTAACTAGGTGCAACTTCCCATTGACAACCCATTCATTTTCAACAGAAAAGTTATATCTAATTGTATTAAACAACATCAAACTCACCAACATTGGAGCTGTACACAAATCTTGAATTATCCTCTTTCAATCTGTAAAGTTTTTGTTTCATAAAAAAATGCTCGTTGGATATCACTCAACAGCCTGTTTTGAACTTGCACATGAGGATGTTGCTTTACGAAAAACAAGTGCTTCCAAACTCCAATAGGAATTTCTTTACAGGAAGTATAGCTCATAGCAAGTCTACGGTGGATTTTTATTAAACAAAAACTTTACAGCTTAAAAGTGGATAATTCAAGCTTTCCGTACAGCTGCAATGTTGGTGAGTTTAACATTGATTAATGCAAGCAGATCAGAATGGCAATTTGGATCAATGGGATGTCAATGGAGGGTATTGCAACTCTAGATTCATCCCATTATACAACAATCTAGTGTTGCTAATTGCAGCTACAACAGACCCTGTAACCCTGTAATACATAGCCGCAATTTGCAACTCTAGATTTTTTTATAATGTGATGAATCTAGAGTTGCAATACCCTCCATTGACTCCCCACTCATCATTTTGCGTTTGCGATCTGCTTGTCTTAAACGACGTTAAACTCACCAACATTGCAGCTGTAGTCCAAGCTTGAATTATTCTCTTTCAATCTGCAAAGCTTGTTTTTCATAAAAATCCCCCGTAGACATGTTATGAGCTACTTTCTGTCAAGCAATTCTGTGCAAGTGATTCTTTTTCTAAGTGCTGGAGTTTGGAAGCGCTCGTCGTAAGTCACTGAACGTCCCTGCATGCATCTGTTTCGCATTTGCACATAATGCAGGAGGCAGCAGCGCGACCCCTTAATAAAAACGAGCGCTTCCAAACTCCAACATTTCTTCTTCTTGACAGAAAGTAGCTCATAACATGTCTACGGGGGATTTTTATGAAAAACAAGCTTTGCAGATTGAAAGAGAATAATTCAAGCTTGGACTACAGCTGCAATGTTGGTGAGTTTAACGTCGCTTAAGACAAGCAGATCGCAAACGCAAAATGATGAGTGGGGAGTCAATGGAGGGTATTGCAACTCTAGATTCAGCCCATTATAAAAAAATCTAGAGTTGCAAATTGCGGCTATGTAATACAGTGGTTCCCAAGGGAACTCCTTGAGGGAGTTCCAGGGGGTCCCCAGCTAAATGAAACAGAATGGACCCTTATGATTCTGTAACTCAAATGGGTCAAAATGGACCCCGATGGGTCCAATGTTAAATCAACATTGATTTTACAATATAAATTGGGGTCCCAAAGATTGAAATGCCATTAAATTGGGGTCCGTAGACTGATATGCATGTCAAACTGTAGCCACAATTTTCAACTCTAGATTTTTTTATAATGGGATGAATCTAGAGTTGCAATACCCTCCATTGACTCCCCACTCATCCAAATTGTGTTTGCGATTTGCTTGTATTAAACAACGTTAACCTCACCATCATTGCAGCTCTAGGCCAAGCTTGAATTACCCTCTTTCAATCTGCTGAGCTTTTGTTTCATAAAAATCCACCATAGACTTGTTATGAGCTACTCTGTCAATAAATTCTATTTCTTTTTCTAAATGTTGGAGTTTGAAAGCACAGTTCGCGCTGCTGCCTTCTGCATTATGTGCAAATTCAAAACAGGTGGTACACAGGGCCGTTCAGTGACTTACGACGAGTGCTTCCAAACTCCAACACTTAGAAAAAGAATCACCTGCACAGAAAGTAGCTCATAACATGTCTATGGTGGATTTTTATGAAACAATAGCTCGGCAGATTGAAAGAGAATAATTCAAGCTTGGCCTAGAGCTGCAATGTTGGTGAGTTTAACGTTGTTTAATACAACGCAATTTGGATGAGTGGGGAGTCAATGGAGGGTATTGCAACTCTAGATTCATCAAAAAATTAATCTAGAGTTGCAAAGTGCAGCTAGTCAATCTGGGGCTCCTTGCAATTACACAGGTTGAGAATCACTGATAGAGCCATAAACATCTTCTCTTATGGGGGTCCCTGGGATATCTTTTCAAATGGGGGCCCACAGGCTAATTAGTGTAAATTTGCAGGTCCTGGATGGAAATGTTTGGGAACCACTGCTGTAATATATGGAAGCACATGACTCCTATAAGCGTCCCAAAAATGTATGTTTACAGACTTAAGAGTCCCTATTCATACATTAGACACCCCTGCATAGTAGCATTTAAAGTTGCATACTGTTGTTACAAAACATCAGCTATGACGGAGAAAAACAGCACATACCTCCTCTCAGTGAGTCCAGCATGAAATGAGTGAGAAGGAGGCGCAGCTGTGTGACGTCATTAACACTCGACCGCAAGGGAAGTCTTAAAGTGACAGTACAGGTATTGGGAATGCAACAACATTGACTGAATGTACGTAATAAAGATTTGGTGGGATTTTAAACCTTTAAACCTATGCTATAATTATCCATATCAAAATACACTTCACTATTGATCGAACTTCGATCTTGTCCAGCAGGGTGCAGCAATTAAGCACCACCTATGCTGTTTTTTTTTTTACTTTTACCTGTCCACTCCTGTCATGGGAGTAGGACCTTATATGTGACATTAATTTGCGTATTAATTGTTCAATTGTATGTTGATTTCTTTGGATTGTATGGCGCATGACATTTATATAGTTTTTCCCTGTATTATTGTAATGTGTTCTTTCCAATAGTATTTGAGGAATGTCACAGAGGCACTGTAACTTTAAGAGTCACATGATGACTGTGGACAACGCAGCTGCCATCTGTTTTGATGATTACATATTAAGGCTGTACCCATGCCCTGTTTTTAGGACTCGAACTTCGGCAGGAATTTTCGAGCGAACCTTCGAACCATTCGTTTCTAATTAATTTTAAAAATAACCTTCAAGCTCCGAACCTTGGCAGGGGGGAAAGTGTCATAGTAACTTGTTTACAACTGAAATGGACTTCCTGTACACTAACTTCCTCTGTTGGTGCGCAAATGCGCCTTGCGTGCCTTTGAACTACGCGCAGAAAACATTTTGACGACGTATGCGCACTGGCGCATCGGTTGTGTGCCCCCCTGATTATTAATAACATCTAAACATGTAACATGAACATAGTACTCTTATTATGCATATTGCATTCTCGCCGAGAAATATTTGAGTTATAAAAAGGGGGGGGGGAAATTATTTAAAAAAAACAAAAAAAAACGAATGGTTCAAGCCCATTAATTAAGATTCGAGTGCCAACCCTAACGAGCGAAGGTTCGAACCCCGAATGTTCGGGGACAGCCTTATTACATATGCGTTTATGATTGGTTGTCTATACCAGTGGTTCCCAAAGTGGGGTCCGAGGACCCCCAGGGGTCCTTGAGGGAGTTCCAGGGGGTCCCCAGCTAAATGATAGTTATGGAACCAAATGGACCCTTATGGGTCTGTAACTCTGAGAGTGTACAAATGGAACCAAGGACCAATTGTTAGGTATACATTGATACCTAGATGAATACTGTAATATTTTTAAAGGACTGAAAATAAAAACTTTGATAGCAGCCAGAAAACCCAAATGCAGTTCTGTCTTTACCTTAAAAAGGAGTGAATTGCCCTTTAAATCCTGAATGTACCCAGACAGCAACCATACAACATATAATGAACCTTAAGAGTAATTTGAAGACGGAAGAAACTTCTGAGAGTGATGTTTAAGGTTTAACATACATTTTTAGTAGGTATAAAGTCAATTTACAAAGAAATATGTATTTGCATATTCGGATAGTACAATTACATCAATAATTTAGAGTATTCAAATTGTTCCAAGATGGATCTGAACTCCTCTTCACAGTATTGTTCCAAGCTTAATACTACATATGACGTCATTTGTTGATAAAAGTGAATTGGCTCAATATAGATAGTTCATGTCCCCAATATCCCACGGTGGCGCGGTTGGCCAGCGCTCAAATTGGTCCAGCACATTGATGGAGAAGGCGTCGTGACGTGGAATTCCTCTTCCTCAGTTCAGTACATTGACTTCTTCGATAGAAACAGACAAAAGAGTGTCAAATATGAGTGACTATCGTAAATGATACAGAGCCACCTCCCTGACAAATCTCTGAGACAGTTTGTTTATATTTGGACTACGACGCTTATCTGAGACGATTCTAAGATGACCCGATGTTATTCTCCATAGAGAAGTTACTTCTTATCTGAGATGATTCTAAGCCTCTAAGCCGGTGACCCGATGTTATTCTCCATAAAGAAATGACTTCTTATCTGAGACGATTCTAAGATGACCGGATGTTATTCTCCATAGAGAAATGACTTCTTATCTGAGACGATTCTAAGATGACCCGATGTTATTCTCCATAGAGAAGTTACTTCCATGACCCAGGTGATGAGCTCCTCTCCTCTATTTAATATATAAGCAGCTTAAAGGTGATATTATTCCATAACATGTGTAATTTCTTCCAGACTCTAGACAGACAGTATGAAGTGTACCTACAGTATACTGTATTATAATCAGCAGCCATGGCGAAAATATGGTTGAATCACCAGAGGCTATTCTGTCAAGAACGAAACATTCCTTCAGCCCATTATGATTCACGGAAAAACACTACTTTGTGTGTGTGTGTGTGTGTGCGTGCGTGTGTGCTTCTCTGTATACGCACATGCACAATTGGACATGTGCGTAATATGTGTAAAAAAGTGTATGGGAACACCCCTACCGTAAAGCAACCATTTATCTTGTGATGAGGCCACAATAGAGCAAAAGCCAAAACGAGTTGTGACAAATCATGAGAACAAATAATTACAAAGAACCAAAAAAAAAAAAAGTGTTGTAACCTGCAGTTTTCTTCTTCTTCCTAATTATTTGTTCGGCCCGAAAAATTGTGTTAGTCGTCATTTGTCACAACTAGAGTTGGTTTTGTACGAGGCTTAAAAGGTCTTTAAATACTTTTTTGAAATGTCTGAGGAAAATTAACAGGGAATCATTTCCTGGTCCCTGGTAGGGGGCGGGACTGCGACGCTCTATAGGGATCAGTGTTGTTTTTGGCAGCACATTTGATTTTAGTTTGTCATTAGTCTCTTGAATAGGTTTAATTTAGTTTCAGTCACATTTTAGTCACCTGGAATGTTTTAGTTAGTCTAGTTTTAGTCAACTAAATCTACAGTTGATTTAGTCGACTAAAATGTATTTTGGTGAGCGTTGATTTCACTACATCACAATAAGCATTGTGAGTTTGTAGATCTGCCATTTTCAAGACTTTTTATACATAAAAAAAAATGAAATGGGACATTCTGCACAATGAATACTTTGACTTTTATTGTTTTCTGTACATTTTAATGCCAATAGTTGTGCGCCAAGTACATTTTGAATTCCGGACATTATACTTGTAATAACAGAGAATTTCTACATTGCCGTATTTGACAATTTAAAACATGGAGTGTTTCCACCACTGATCAGAAAGGTATCTCTGCTTTTGATGCGATGAGGTCACATAGTGGAGTAACCTTTGACCTGTTGGTCTGCACTGATCATCCCAGAGATGATGAGCTGTTTGGTCACTGATTGTTCACTCATACTTTGTTGTCAACCTTTAGGAAGGCAAATCAAACATCTCAAGGACCTTGGACCTGTATTCATACAGGGACAATACCCAATCTACAAAGCTCGCATAGAGTCCCCCCGGGTCATACAAAATACTTTATAAATGGGACCCGATGTCTCCCTGCTGCTTGCCACTCAGCATCAAGGGTATGGATTGAGGGATTAAGTCCCCGTGTCATACTAGTGTCCAGGAGGTGTACTTGTACTGTACATCAAGCTGCCTCACACTACAGAAAGGTTGTGACTGGTTGTGATCCACGTTGTACACATGAGGCCCATGACTTCCTCAAAGAAAAACAGAACGAATCCCTCCCCAAACAAATCTATAAATGACAAGTCATTGGTTATCAATATTTACAATTAGAGTCCATATATGCGTTCCATTATCAATGTCAGAATGATATAACCTCCATAAATCTACATCCTAGAAACACACTTTGAGCTTTACCAAGTATAAGGCGTTTTCATATTTTATTATAATTATCAGTTTATCAAAACAAAAACAAACAAAACAATAAAAGAGGCTATTGGAGAACCTGATTTGGATAGAGACACATGATCTGATGCAGGACAACTGTCACTAGGCCTATGACAGAAAGAGACAAGATGAGTCTGTTCCAAACCAAATACTCTGTTGCCACACTCGTTCATTCACCCCATAAAGCCCAGTGGAAATGTTGTGAAATAAAAAGTCAGATTCTAAGACTGGAATTAGGGAAAAAGCCTTATTTTGACATTATCTTAGTTAAAACCAGTCCATGGTTTCCCCATGCCCACACTACACTTTGTCCCGAGTCTGAGAATCTAAATATCATGCATGTCCTGTTACAAGTCAGGAGCATGATAACACACACACACATACATATTAAGTACAGAATGTAGGGTCCCAGAATTCACACCCTGATCAGGTCTCACATTTGGTCCTGAGAACCCAGTGTGAAACAGAGCCGTAGCGAAACAAACCCAGAACCTGAAATAATGGTTCACTGTATAGTTCTTGTAGTCGAAAAGAGCCACTAGTCAGACGTCAAGAAGTATCCGGATCTTCATTTTTAAGATCTTCACAGGGTGAGAATTATCCCTAGTGCAAAAGTACGGAATGAGTTTTTCAGTGAAAGTGGCAGTGAAGGTGTGCAGGTGTCTGTTGGTATCGGCGTCAAAGAAGGACAGCTTTCCTTGTTCCCAGTCCAGCTGGACTCTGATCCTCTGGGGTGTCCGATTCACTGAGAGAAAAGTGCATGACTCTGATGAGGAGCTTGCATAACCACCACTTCTATGTACGTATATTCCCCAGTATTGGCCTCCTATGCCTCTGCTCTGCCTTTGGTTAGACTCTACTACCACACCTAGCTCACATATTGCATCGTCTCCAACCTCAACACCCCAGCTGTGAGTCCCTGAGTCGAAGCCCTCAGAGCCCAGGACGCCGTCCCACCAGCCAAACCTCTCTGGGTTTTCAGGAAGCTTTTGTCCCCCTCCTCCACAACTCACGCTGGTCAGATCATCAGACAGGACGAGTCCTCGATGGGCAGTGTTGGGGTCCAGGATGACAGGATGGTAGGAGACGGATGGTAGAATTCTCCCCATCCCTACCCAGACACCGAAGGCCAGGTGTCGCAGGTGTCCGGCCACGTCTATAAGCGCACCTGAGACCGGCTGTGGGTCCGGTGGTGTGAGCTGTACTTTCTCCACTGTGGTTTTGTAGTTCTGTAGGAATGAGACATGTTCAGCTTTCAGCTCCTCCTCTATGTCTCTGATTGTGTTTGAAATGGTTGATATGTCTCTGTTCAGAACCTCGATCCTCTCCTTCACCATCTGACTCTTCTGCTGCTCTTCCTCCCTCAGTGCAGTGATCAAGGCCTCCTCTTTATCATGAAGATACTTATGAAGCATCTTGAACTCTTCCTTCATCTGCGTCTCTGTGTTCTGGGCCTGGACCTTAATGTGTTCTGCTGCTTGGTCACACTTTGTTTTAACTGTTTTAAAGGTATTCAGTTTCTCACACAGGTTATTCAGAGCCAGGTTAAGGGTTGCATGCATCTCCTTAAAAACAGGACATTCCTTCTTTTGTGTGTTTCTCCGCAACTCCTGCAGACAGGCGTTGCAGACGCTAAGGATACACGGCAGGAGAACAGGAACAGATCCATGACACACAAGGCAGGGCAAATCCTCTTCTGTGAAAGACAATTTAGAAGCCATTTTGTCTCTGAGCGAATTAAGCTACAGACTCTTTGATCAGCCAGTCAGTCTAGGTAACACTGGGAGACGGATGCTGAAGACGAAGCTGCCAAGGAAGAGGAGATCAGGAAGGCCAGACGGGAGGTTTATGGATGCCGTCGGTGAGAGAGGACATGCAGAGATGTTTGGAGTGACTGAGGAGGTTTATGGATGCTGTCGGTGAGAGAGGACATGCATAGATGTTTGGAGTGACTGAGGAAGACTCAGAGAACAGAAGGAGATGGAAACCACTGATGGGAATTAGCTGAAAGAAGAACAAGATTTGTGATTACACCAAGTCTTCTAGAATGTTCCCTGAAGTTTCCTTTCACTGTGAATGCTGCTTCGCGTAAAAAGTTCAAAGTTCATTCAGTCAACTAGTAACTACATTTTAAGTGTTGGAAGCGCTCGTCGAAGTCAATGAACAGCCCTGCGTACCACCCGTTTCAAATTTACACATAATGCAGGAGGCAGCAGCACGACCCATTAATAAAAACGAGTGCTTCCAAACTCCAACTCCAACACTGAGTGGTGTAAGTTCTTATATAGACTGATCAGCTGTGGTCTGACGTAATGTCTGACGTAATGAAATCACACCCGTGTGAACTGGGTGACCATAGCAACCATGCTAATTTGTTTTGGTACGGACAGACACGTAATCGGACAGACACGTAAACTAACAAAGCCAGTTGTAGGAGTGGTTTACACCACTCAAAAATATCACAGCACGGAATTTCTTTACAGAAAGTAGCTCATAACATGTTTACAGTGGATTTTCATGAAACAAACGCTTTGCAGTTTGAAAGAGGATAATTCAAGCTTTCCCTACAGCTGCACCGATGCTGAGTTTAACGTTTAATGCAAGCAGATCGGAAAGGCAATTTGGATCAGTGGGATGTCAATTGACAATATTCAGCCTGCAGCCGTCTTGCCAGCAAGGTGCTAACTAGGTGCAACTTCCCATTGACAACCCATTCATTTTCAACAGAAAAGTTATATCTAATTGTATTAAACAACATCAAACTCACCAACATTGGAGCTGTACACAAATCTTGAATTATCCTCTTTCAATCTGTAAAGTTTTTGTTTCATAAAAAAATGCTCGTTGGATATCACTCAACAGCCTGTTTTGAACTTGCACATGAGGATGTTGCTTTACGAAAAACAAGTGCTTCCAAACTCCAATAGGAATTTCTTTACAGGAAGTATAGCTCATAGCAAGTCTACGGTGGATTTTTATTAAACAAAAACTTTACAGCTTAAAAGTGGATAATTCAAGCTTTCCGTACAGCTGCAATGTTGGTGAGTTTAACATTGATTAATGCAAGCAGATCAGAATGGCAATTTGGATCAATGGGATGTCAATGGAGGGTATTGCAACTCTAGATTCATCCCATTATACAACAATCTAGTGTTGCTAATTGCAGCTACAACAGACCCTGTAACCCTGTAATACATAGCCGCAATTTGCAACTCTAGATTTTTTTATAATGTGATGAATCTAGAGTTGCAATACCCTCCATTGACTCCCCACTCATCATTTTGCGTTTGCGATCTGCTTGTCTTAAACGACGTTAAACTCACCAACATTGCAGCTGTAGTCCAAGCTTGAATTATTCTCTTTCAATCTGCAAAGCTTGTTTTTCATAAAAATCCCCCGTAGACATGTTATGAGCTACTTTCTGTCAAGCAATTCTGTGCAAGTGATTCTTTTTCTAAGTGCTGGAGTTTGGAAGCGCTCGTCGTAAGTCACTGAACGTCCCTGCATGCATCTGTTTCGCATTTGCACATAATGCAGGAGGCAGCAGCGCGACCCCTTAATAAAAACGAGCGCTTCCAAACTCCAACATTTCTTCTTCTTGACAGAAAGTAGCTCATAACATGTCTACGGGGGATTTTTATGAAAAACAAGCTTTGCAGATTGAAAGAGAATAATTCAAGCTTGGACTACAGCTGCAATGTTGGTGAGTTTAACGTCGCTTAAGACAAGCAGATCGCAAACGCAAAATGATGAGTGGGGAGTCAATGGAGGGTATTGCAACTCTAGATTCAGCCCATTATAAAAAAATCTAGAGTTGCAAATTGCGGCTATGTAATACAGTGGTTCCCAAGGGAACTCCTTGAGGGAGTTCCAGGGGGTCCCCAGCTAAATGAAACAGAATGGACCCTTATGATTCTGTAACTCAAATGGGTCAAAATGGACCCCGATGGGTCCAATGTTAAATCAACATTGATTTTACAATATAAATTGGGGTCCCAAAGATTGAAATGCCATTAAATTGGGGTCCGTAGACTGATATGCATGTCAAACTGTAGCCACAATTTTCAACTCTAGATTTTTTTATAATGGGATGAATCTAGAGTTGCAATACCCTCCATTGACTCCCCACTCATCCAAATTGTGTTTGCGATTTGCTTGTATTAAACAACGTTAACCTCACCATCATTGCAGCTCTAGGCCAAGCTTGAATTACCCTCTTTCAATCTGCTGAGCTTTTGTTTCATAAAAATCCACCATAGACTTGTTATGAGCTACTCTGTCAATAAATTCTATTTCTTTTTCTAAATGTTGGAGTTTGAAAGCACAGTTCGCGCTGCTGCCTTCTGCATTATGTGCAAATTCAAAACAGGTGGTACACAGGGCCGTTCAGTGACTTACGACGAGTGCTTCCAAACTCCAACACTTAGAAAAAGAATCACCTGCACAGAAAGTAGCTCATAACATGTCTATGGTGGATTTTTATGAAACAATAGCTCGGCAGATTGAAAGAGAATAATTCAAGCTTGGCCTAGAGCTGCAATGTTGGTGAGTTTAACGTTGTTTAATACAACGCAATTTGGATGAGTGGGGAGTCAATGGAGGGTATTGCAACTCTAGATTCATCAAAAAATTAATCTAGAGTTGCAAAGTGCAGCTAGTCAATCTGGGGCTCCTTGCAATTACACAGGTTGAGAATCACTGATAGAGCCATAAACATCTTCTCTTATGGGGGTCCCTGGGATATCTTTTCAAATGGGGGCCCACAGGCTAATTAGTGTAAATTTGCAGGTCCTGGATGGAAATGTTTGGGAACCACTGCTGTAATATATGGAAGCACATGACTCCTATAAGCGTCCCAAAAATGTATGTTTACAGACTTAAGAGTCCCTATTCATACATTAGACACCCCTGCATAGTAGCATTTAAAGTTGCATACTGTTGTTACAAAACATCAGCTATGACGGAGAAAAACAGCACATACCTCCTCTCAGTGAGTCCAGCATGAAATGAGTGAGAAGGAGGCGCAGCTGTGTGACGTCATTAACACTCGACCGCAAGGGAAGTCTTAAAGTGACAGTACAGGTATTGGGAATGCAACAACATTGACTGAATGTACGTAATAAAGATTTGGTGGGATTTTAAACCTTTAAACCTATGCTATAATTATCCATATCAAAATACACTTCACTATTGATCGAACTTCGATCTTGTCCAGCAGGGTGCAGCAATTAAGCACCACCTATGCTGTTTTTTTTTTTACTTTTACCTGTCCACTCCTGTCATGGGAGTAGGACCTTATATGTGACATTAATTTGCGTATTAATTGTTCAATTGTATGTTGATTTCTTTGGATTGTATGGCGCATGACATTTATATAGTTTTTCCCTGTATTATTGTAATGTGTTCTTTCCAATAGTATTTGAGGAATGTCACAGAGGCACTGTAACTTTAAGAGTCACATGATGACTGTGGACAACGCAGCTGCCATCTGTTTTGATGATTACATATTAAGGCTGTACCCATGCCCTGTTTTTAGGACTCGAACTTCGGCAGGAATTTTCGAGCGAACCTTCGAACCATTCGTTTCTAATTAATTTTAAAAATAACCTTCAAGCTCCGAACCTTGGCAGGGGGGAAAGTGTCATAGTAACTTGTTTACAACTGAAATGGACTTCCTGTACACTAACTTCCTCTGTTGGTGCGCAAATGCGCCTTGCGTGCCTTTGAACTACGCGCAGAAAACATTTTGACGACGTATGCGCACTGGCGCATCGGTTGTGTGCCCCCCTGATTATTAATAACATCTAAACATGTAACATGAACATAGTACTCTTATTATGCATATTGCATTCTCGCCGAGAAATATTTGAGTTATAAAAAGGGGGGGGGGAAATTATTTAAAAAAAACAAAAAAAAACGAATGGTTCAAGCCCATTAATTAAGATTCGAGTGCCAACCCTAACGAGCGAAGGTTCGAACCCCGAATGTTCGGGGACAGCCTTATTACATATGCGTTTATGATTGGTTGTCTATACCAGTGGTTCCCAAAGTGGGGTCCGAGGACCCCCAGGGGTCCTTGAGGGAGTTCCAGGGGGTCCCCAGCTAAATGATAGTTATGGAACCAAATGGACCCTTATGGGTCTGTAACTCTGAGAGTGTACAAATGGAACCAAGGACCAATTGTTAGGTATACATTGATACCTAGATGAATACTGTAATATTTTTAAAGGACTGAAAATAAAAACTTTGATAGCAGCCAGAAAACCCAAATGCAGTTCTGTCTTTACCTTAAAAAGGAGTGAATTGCCCTTTAAATCCTGAATGTACCCAGACAGCAACCATACAACATATAATGAACCTTAAGAGTAATTTGAAGACGGAAGAAACTTCTGAGAGTGATGTTTAAGGTTTAACATACATTTTTAGTAGGTATAAAGTCAATTTACAAAGAAATATGTATTTGCATATTCGGATAGTACAATTACATCAATAATTTAGAGTATTCAAATTGTTCCAAGATGGATCTGAACTCCTCTTCACAGTATTGTTCCAAGCTTAATACTACATATGACGTCATTTGTTGATAAAAGTGAATTGGCTCAATATAGATAGTTCATGTCCCCAATATCCCACGGTGGCGCGGTTGGCCAGCGCTCAAATTGGTCCAGCACATTGATGGAGAAGGCGTCGTGACGTGGAATTCCTCTTCCTCAGTTCAGTACATTGACTTCTTCGATAGAAACAGACAAAAGAGTGTCAAATATGAGTGACTATCGTAAATGATACAGAGCCACCTCCCTGACAAATCTCTGAGACAGTTTGTTTATATTTGGACTACGACGCTTATCTGAGACGATTCTAAGATGACCCGATGTTATTCTCCATAGAGAAATTACTTCTTATCTGAGATGATTCTAAGATGACCCGACGTTATTCTCCATAGAGAAATGACTTCTTATCTGAGACGATTCTAAGATGACCCGATGTTATTCTCCATAGAGAAGTTACTTCTTATCTGAGATGATTCTAAGATGACCCGATGATATTCTCCATAGAGAAGTTACTTCTTATCTGAGATGATTCTAAGATGACCCGATGTTATTCTCCATAGAGAAGTTACTTCCATGACCCATGAGCTCCTCTCCTCTATTTAATATATAAGCAGCTTAAAGGTGATATTATTCCATAACATAATGTGTAAATTCTTCCAGACGTGTGTGCGTGCGTGCGTGCGTGCGCGCGCACATGCACACTTGGACATGAAAGGGGGCTTCAGCTCCTGCCCTTATGGCCGTCGGTGAAAAGTCCCCTCTCCAAACCATGGATGCAGCATTTACTATTGCGACAAAAAACATATGATGGCCTCCCAGTAGGTCTGCCATGCCCAAATATGGAGTCCCTGATGTCATACTTACATGTGACCTCACCGGTATGACACGACCAATCACAGCCAGTATGATATAAAGCACTGCAGCCTCAGAGAGAGCGCAGATGGAATCAACTTCTCAAAGACTCAACTCTTCACCACAGATCTCTTCAAGACTGATATCTTCAAGACTCTTTCGACAAAGATTCAAAGAGCTCTAGAATCTAGAACTGTCTCTCCTTTTCATTTGCGCTTGAGCTCTTCGTTCTTCTACAGAACAGGAAACCAACAGGTTGATGATTTCAATTCACCATTAACTGTTGTGTTCAAAATGTTTTCCTGGACGTTGCATCAGAAAGGGTCACCAAAGGAAGATGGATGTGCTGCTGTAGCAGTGAGACACGAGCTGTACTACTTTGGAAGGAACACTGACGAGAACTACAAGGATCAGATTGATGTGCAGGTCTTCAACACAGTGACTTTACTCTGGAGGAGGTTGACCCCAGTAACCCCAGGAAGAGGAGAACCTCACCTTGAGGTTCCCTCCAGGCACAGGAGCCACACAGCTGTGTTGATTGAAGATACTGTCTACCTCTGGGGAGGGTGTCAGTACACACACAAGTACTGCAACCTGCTTCATGCCTTTGATGTTGACACCCACGCATGGTTCAAACCACAGGTTTCTGGGACGGTTCCAGAGGGGAGGTTCTACCACTCAGCCTGTGTCTTGGGGGAAGTCATGTATATTTATGGAGGATGCCCCCAGCTGACTGGACACACTAATGACATCTACAAGTTGGACACCAACATAATGGTCTGGGCTTTAAATTAACACTCGAGGAACTCCACCTCCTGCTTCATGGGGTCACTCTGCCACCATCATTGGAACACAGATGTTTGTATTTGGGGGCTGTGAGAGGTCAAACACTCTGATGGCCATCAGAGTGTTTGACACAGAGAACAACAACTGGAAGAGCAGACCTTCTGCACAGCCTTTTCCAGAAGGACGCTTGTTTCATTCAGCCTTTACCTACAATGGAGAGCTCTACATATTTGGTGGTTGGAGGGGAGGACTCCTCAATGATCTGTGGAAATTCAGTCCAGATACCTTCTCCTGGAAGGAGGTTGAGCCCAAGCGGAAAGGCCCGTTTAAGACGTATAGTACGTGCTGTTGCATGGTGGGAGATCGTATCATTCTCTTCGGAGGAATCAACACCCATGATGACCTGTATGTCTTAGACTTGAGTCCTAGCCTGAAGACATTATGTAAGCTAGCAGTTATTCAGTACGGTCTGGAGCAGTCTGAACTCCCACACAACATCAGGTGGGAACTGGCAGCCATGACTAGCAACAGTACCTGAAATAATAACACGCACACACAAGAAAAATAATTCTAAAAATAATATTATTCAAATTATAATTCTGTTGTGGACGTTCTGGAAGTACAGAACATCATGAAATATAAATAGAATAATAAAAAGACTATTGAGATTACACTGTAGTTAACACATTGACTGCCACGATTGTTTCAGTCTGTGTCCATTCTAGTGCCACAGGTATTTTAAAGTGAGGTGTCTTATTCAAGGGGCAACAATGACCC
Organism: Electrona antarctica; assembly: GCF_951216825.1. Classification (NCBI taxonomy): domain Eukaryota; kingdom Metazoa; phylum Chordata; class Actinopteri; order Myctophiformes; family Myctophidae; genus Electrona; species Electrona antarctica. Next base: position 55,268,670 of record NC_136807.1, read on the forward strand.
CAGGCCTTAACCAGAATTTAGCTCACGCCGGATAAGCAATGCTATCACGGGAGCATCGTGGACCACCCGAGGCATTATTATTATTATTATTTTGTTTTTACCACGACCAGCGACGGGACCGGAATCGGTTGTAAATAAAGCTTGTTTTGATTAGCCCATATGTGATGCCTTTGTGCTCATAATGCATTGTGTGTGTGACTTGTGAGCTTTAAGATTCATGAAATGTTTGAAAACTCCATTCTATGAACGCATGCCCAAAATAGGGATGCCAGTTTCAACGTGGTAAAACAATTAAAAAAAATAAGAAAATTAAATTGGCTATGGTAGCCTATACATAATTGCAGATACCAATGTCGTCCAAAAAGAAAGTTGAGTAATGGCCAATAATATATGGGTCAAAGCTCTATGTGTGGTTCTGGCCCTGCTGTCCATCCCTCAGACCCTGCAATGAGATACAGTCTGGTGTCGTGAGATGAAAATAGCCTTCGATAGCACGGACTATAAATTAAGCAGTGACTACAGAGCCTGGTCACACTGCACCAACAGACAGACAGGCCAGTGAGACCAGTTACACATTCTGAACAACAGACAGGCCAGTGACAGTCACACTTTCTGAACATCAGTCAGGCCAGTGACAGTCACACATTCTGAACAACAGACAGGCCAGTGACAGTCACACATTCTGAACAACAGACAGGCCAGTGACAGTCACACTTTCTGAACAACAGACAGGCCAGTGGAAGTTATCTCGGAGCTCAAATGTGTTTTAGTGAGGAGGAATTGTCAGGTGTTTGGCAGTTATCTTCGGTTGGATCTTTTGCGTGTACCGTTTGAGCAAGAGTAATGTGATTTCATATTTCCATCAGATGTGGCCTGCCAGGGGCCATGCTGGCTGCACACCCTGGAGAATCATTGATAACTAGAACAGTGCCCGTTGGGGGGCGATCAGCTGTGATCATTTGGCTAATACAGGGAAAGGTCGCGCAACATTGTGATGTCAGAACGTCAGGCCAGCTCCATATATGGAGATTCAGGTGTGATCTGGATTTGGGCCCTAGCTGTCCGGAGCCTGGACAGAGGCTTTTGTGCTGGTTCTGGACAATGGTGTATCCCACCGACTCAAGGCCGGGCACTGCACTCCCTGTGCTGGTGTGGAACGCATGTGTCAAATTTGAAGTCGTGGGGTGAACAGTTCCTGGTGGAGTTACGTGGATTACAGACGAACACACGTCACGTACACACAGAGACGGTGCATTTATAGATAGATGTGACATTGCATAAGGTTCATGTCATCGTCATTCACACAGCAGCTATCTACTGCTCTGGTCTGTTCTATTTTATACATCTGGCGCAATTTACACATCCTACCTATCCTAGACTGACTTCACGTGCGATTTCTTGTAGAACCAAATCCAGCGAGTGGTTGCTGCAGTGCACATACAATGACTGGGGGTTTCATTCTTTCAGGCGAGCCTGGACTCCAGAAAAGCATCCAGCCATATTGCTGGCACCATCAAAGCAATATCCAATAACGCATTCAATAGGAATGTTCAGCCTTAAAAAAACATCCTTTATGCACCCAAACAGTGTCTCTCCAGTGCTGTCTTGTGCATTATAAAACCCCAAAAATAAGCAATGAGACTCGAGGTCGCTGTCAACAAATTGCAGATTAATTGAGAACTGCTCTGTGGTGCTTACATATGTTGTGCCATCAGCTGTGAGGCCATAAAAGTTACATTTTGAGGCACTTTTGAGAACTGCTCTGTGGTGCTTACATATGTTGTGCCATCAGCTGTGAGGCCATAAAAGTTACATTTTGAGGCACTTTTGACAATATCCCTCTGGATGGCATGAGCAAACTGTTGTATTATCTCATTTTGAATTGTCTCGTCGCAAAATCCACTCACGTTCGTTAGGTTTGTCGAATGTGCGTTCAATCATCAGCTCATATAGTATTCCATCACACATAGTATCACCTCTGAAGGCGACTCCCTTGCTGCCCAGGAATCGAACTGTTCTGAAAAGTATCTCCAGAACGTTTCTTGCCGTTTGTTGTTGTTTTGCACAGACATCAGACAAGATGGCACTGATGGGCACTTGCTTAAGTGCAACATGCTTCTCCGCGGCGTGACAATGCAACCCTGATTTCTCATGTTTTTTGAACTTTTCTTGTGCTTTACGCCAGTTTGCAAATCCCCCCTTAACAAAATGTATTTCCTCCCCTCACACTGTCTTCTTTTATCAGCTTCTTTTCCACTGCTTTCACGCGTGAAAAACATAGGACACGATCACTCTCCGCCACATAATGTATCCAATTCCATGTTTTAAACCAAGCCGGTTGAAAAGACTGTTTGTGTTTTTCTGTCCCAAAATGCCGGCGGCCGGCCTGGGAAATCGAACTCTGGTGGCTGGAACGGCTCCTCATATGGAATTAGGCTGGTATTAGACAGGTATGGCTGGCAGTGGCTGTGGTGGATCCACATCGTTGACGTTGTTGGCGGCGGCCGCCGTGGGACCAACATTAGTCTCTGTGGGAGCAGAGCTGCTGTTGCGGGGGGCAGCGGTGGCACTGACACCGAGACAGGAGGGGCCGGGTCAGGGAAGATCATCTTCAGAACTGGAATCATGATCATCCAATATAACAGCGCCAGCACCGCTACTAGTAGTAGCTTCTGCTTCTCCTTCTCTTCTTAGACTCTTTGGAGGCTTTAGAATTGGAGCCGGTTTTACAAACCAATCGGAAATGCGTTTTTGAGACATGATAGTTACTTTACTAGTGCTGACGTGCGCCGGTGCGCGCATTAGAATGTTGCCCAACTTGATCTACAATGATGCCAGATGTAAACAGGAAATACACCTGTCCAGCGTGCACCGTGGTGGCCCGTGATGACGTGAATTCATTATATTTTGTAAATATTGCACTAAATCCCCCACAAATAAGTAAATAACCAACAACATACACATCATGCAAAACATTGTTTTTAATTATTTTAGTTAAATGGTATATATTTTTTCCATTCAATTTTTCTTTTAAAGGCAAGAAATGGGAAAATTCCCCTCCAAACCACTGGGGGTGCTATAGCACCCGCAGCACCCGTACTTCCCACGGCTATGTCCATGACCGAGGGGATGAGCTCCTCTCCTTAATATAAGCGGCTTAAAGATGATATTATTCCAAAACATATGTGTAATTTCTTCCAGACTCTAGACAGAGAGTATGAAGTGTACCTCATCATCATCCTTCGAGTGCCCTCGAGATCTGTGACACTGCTGGTCTCTGTCGCTCTTTGCCACACCAAGTTCATTCACAGTCAGTCCTGTGTCCCTACTCTGAACATCTGGAAATGTGAGAGGTCTTGTTCCTCTTGATGGGCAGGGTAGTCTCCACAGAAGAATATCCGAAATGACCTGGTCTTTTGCTCTGTGGCAGTGTCCAGCAAAGCGGAGTCTTCTTTCTGCCACAAGAACTGAGCTTTAGTGGGATGGTCCTTCCATGAGAGGTTCTGGACACGCATGAGGAGTCTTGTGTATGTTCCGTCAAGACGATCCCGAAACTCCTTATTCATTGTCCATGTTTCGGCACCATAAAGAAGGATACTTTCCACACAGGCTTTGAACAGGTTGATCTTGGTAGCTCTTGAGATGTCTGACTGCCATATAAGATGTAGCTTATTGCAAGCGCTCCAGGCCTGTCCTTTCCTTGTCAGGAAGTCCTTTCTGCTACTGACTACGTAGCAAGATATTTGAAATCCTCAGTTTCTTTCATGTCACTGCCATGGATGGTTGGGTGAACAGAGTCTTCATTCAGAAGCAGCCATTCTGTCTTTTTGGCATTGAGCAATAGACCAACTTTAGCTGCTGACACTTCTAGTGATGTTAAAAGCTCTTGAGCAGAGCTTATGTGTTCAGCAAACAGTGCGATGTCGTCCGCGTAGTCAAGGTCGGTCAGCCACTTCTGACTTTGACGACCAGATCTTCTGCCTATTGTGAGACCACTGGAGGAGATGGTATCCATCGCTTGCCTGAGGACATAGTCAACGACAATGACAAAGAGAATGACAGCGAGTGTGTCACCCTGAAGGATGCCTGTGGTTGTCTGGAATTCCTTTGTTGGTCCATCAATGCTCTGCACGAAGCAGACAGGGTTCTCATACATCACTGCTATTGCTTTCACCGTTGCTTCTGGTATTACATAGTTGAGCAGTATATGCATCATAGCTTTCCTGTTCACGCTATTGAATGCTTTGCAAAAATCTACAAAAATGATGGAAGCTTTCTTCTTTGATACCCAGAGTTCTTCGATTATTCTCCTTAAAGCAAGGATCTGTGGTAGAGTTGATCTTTTCCTACGGAAACCATTTTGGGTCCTACGGAGAACTGTGTCAATATGAGGTGTAATGCGGTTAAGCAGAAGATAATGTAGATTTTGGAAGCAATGGCTGACAAGCATATACCTCTGTAGTTCCCAGGCTGCTGGAGGTCGCCTTTCTTGGGTAATGGTATGAGGCTAGATATGGAGAAGGCAGTGGGTTTGTTGCCCTTGTGTGTTTCGTTGCAGAACATGAAATAATTCATGTTTCCATATGATGGCAGGAATACCGTCAGGTCCAGGGGTCTTTGACTTGCCGATTCCTTTGATGATGGTTTGAAGTTCATCCATGGAAAATGGGTCTGTTCTGATGGCAGTTTGTTAGAAACCTTTAGGTTGTAGAATGGAGCACTTAGGTCGACTGGCTGCTGATCAGGGTTACCAAGGAGTTTACTGAAGTGATCATACCAGGTGTTCAGGCGGTCTTCTGTGGTTTTACCTCTGATCTTAATGACAGGGGAGGACTTCTTATTGGTCAGTTCCCTGAGAACTTCCCAGGCAGCAGAGTGCCTCTTCTCCTCTTGTGCCCTGTCCAGTTCAGCTGTTTTAATCTTGATGTGATTCTCAAGTATTCTGGTATAGGAAACGCCAAGAGGACACGTCCGATGGGTCTCTGAGGCTTTCTTCAGTGTTGTTCTTGCCTTGGCAACCATAGGGCTGTCAGAGGTGGAACGGGTACTCTTTTGCTTCTTCGGGAGAGATTTCAAAGCTGTGTCTTTAGTCGCTGCAGCTAGGAGTTCATATCTGGCACTTAAATCTGTTTTGCCCTCCATCTCTTCTAAGAGCGAGCCAGGGAGGAGTACCTGTTGTGGACTGCCACTGTGTATGTGTGAGAGTGACGTCTGCGGCAACCCTCTTCCAGTCCACCTTTTTCATCGGGTCCTGTAATGGGACTTTGGTCTGCCTGTAGCTGATTTGTCACCTACAGGTTCTGAAACTTGGTGTTAGCGGCTATGAGATTGAATTGATCCAGAAAGTCTGACAGGTGTCTGCCTTTCTTGTTGCTTGCTTTATGGAAGGTGAAGGGTGCATTTTCTGGTCCAAGCTGTGCATTGAAATCTCCTCCAATGATTAGCAGGTTGTGTGCTGGGATGGCTGAAACAACAGAGGACAGATCCTTGTAGAAATGTCATTCCTGTCCTCGTTTGTTGGACTGTAGCAACCAATAATAGTTGTCTCTGGGTTGCCAACGAGAGTCATGGCGATTATCCGTTCGGTGTGTTTTATGATGTTGTGGCATGCTTTCAGTGCTCTTGGTGACAGAAGAAAACCAACACCTCTGATGGTAGAATTTGTACTGTTCTTCTCAGCTGAGGCTGTGATGAGCGTATAGGAATTAATCTTCTCTTGAACAAGTACATCTGGATGGTGCACTCTGTGCTCTTGAACACATATGACATCAATACTGTGATGGTGGGAAAGGAACGCTAACTGTTTCTTTTGAATGGAACTAATAGTTCTAACATTAAAAGTGCTAACAATGAAAGGTGTCTTTCTGCGTACAAATCTTCTTTCCGGATCATCCTTGTCAGCATCTGGACTGATTCTTCCATCTGGATTTAGAACCAGCCCGTCATTCATTATGGTTGTGGCCATAGGCGACCTTGATGACCTGGAGGTGGCAGGGGCTTTAACCCTGGTGCAATCAGATTGTGTCTTCATGATCGTGTCGTTTTGCTAAATGTGTACTGAGAGCGCAACTTCTTCAGACACCCTTTTCTATTTAGGGGAGCCCCTTGGGCCCCTTGCCCAAGGGTGATCCAAAACTATGTAAGGCAGGGGCATTCCTTCAGCCCATTATGATTCACCGCAAAACACTGTGTGTGTGTGTGTGTGTGTGTGTGTGTGTGTGTGTGTGTGTGTGTGCGTGCGTGCGTGCGTGCGTGCGTGCGTGCGTGCGTGCGTGCGTGCGTGCGTGCGTGCGTTGCACGTGCACACTTAGACATGACAGGGGGCTTCAGCCTCTGCCCTTTTGGCCGTTGGTGAAAAGTGAAAAGTGCTGTCTCCAAACCAAATGTAAAAAAAAAAGATTTTGCTATATCCATATATGGCCTCCCCGCAGGTCTGCCATGCCCAAATATGGAGTCCGATGCCATACTTACATGTGACCTCACCGGTATGACACAAACAGCCAGTATGATATAAAACACTGCAGCCTCAGAGAGAGTGCAGATGGAATCAACTACAAGACTCAACTCTTCAACATAGATCTCTTCAATACTGTTGTCTTCAAGACACTTTTGACCAAGATTCAAAGAGCTCTAGAATCTAGAAGCAACTTATTTGGCTCTCCTTTTCTTTGGCTCTTGAGCTCTTCGTTCTTCTACAGAGCAGGACAACAACAGGTTTACATCAACTCACCATTAACTGTTGTGTTCAAAATGTTTTCCTGGACGTTGCATCAGAAAGGGTCACCAAAGGAATATGAATGTGCTGCTGTAGCGGTGAGACACGAGCTGTTCTGCTTTGACGAGAACTACAAGGATCAGATTGATGTGCAGGTCTTCAACACAGTGACTTTACTCTGGAGGAGGTCGACCCCAGTGACCCCAGGAAGAGGAAAACCTCACCTTGAGGTTACCTCCAGGCACAGGAGCCACACAGCTGTGTTGATTGAAGATACTGTCTACCTCTGGGGAGGGCGTGAGTACTACACAGGCAAGTACTGCAACCTGCTTCATGCCTTTGATGTTGACACCCACGCATGGTTCAAACCACAGGTTTCTGGGACGGTTCCAGAGGGGAGGTTCCACCACTCAGCCTGTGTCTTGGGGAAAGTCATGTATATTCATGGAGGATGCACCCAGCTGACTAATGACACTAATGACATCTACAAGTTGGACACCAACACCATGGTCTGGGCTTTAATAACCACCAGAGGAACTCCACCTCCTGCTTCATGGGGTCACTCTTCCACCATCATTGGAACAAAGATGTTTGTATTTGGGGGCTACAGGTGGGGTCACCAGTACAACACCATCAGAGTGTTTGACACAGAGACCAACCTCTGGATGAGCACACCTTCTCCACAGCTTCTACCAGAAGGACGCTGTCATCATTCAGCCTTTACCTACAATGGAGAGCTGTACATATTTGGTGGTTTAAGCAAGGGAAGACTCCTCAATGAGGTTTGGATATTCAGTCCAGAGAGCTTCTCCTGGAAGAAGGTTCAGCCCAAGGGGGAAGGCCCGTCTCCGACGTGTAGTATGTGCTGTTGCAAGGTGGGAGATCGTATCATTCTCTTCGGAGGAATCAACACCCATGATGACCTGTATGTCTTAGACTTGAGTCCTAGCCTGAAGACCTTATGTAAGCTAGCAGTTATTCAGTACGGTCTGGAGCAGTCTGAACTCCCACACAACATCAGGTGGGAACTGAGAGCCATGACTAGCAACAGCAACTGAAAGAATAGCGCACACACACACGCGCGCACGCACGCACGCACGCACGCACGCACGCACGCACGCACGCACGCACGCACGCACGCACACACACACACACACACACACACACACACATCCACAACAGAAGTCCTGTTGTGGGTGTTCTGGATGTACAGCACATCATGAAATATAGATAGGATAATAAAAAGACTATTGAGATTGCACTGTAGTTAAAACCCACCTGTTTAGGCAGGCATATGGCTGACCTCTGCTGCAAGCTGTACCTTAGCTGTACCTTCGTTATGTTTTGCCTTTAACTGTGTTTTAACCTGTTGTACGGCGACCTTGAGTGCCCTGAAAGTCGCCTTATAAATAAAATGTATTATTATTATTATTTATTATTATAGCTGTGACCACTCAAAAATAAGAAAATTAAATTGGCTAGCCTATACATAATTGCAGATACCAATGTCGTCCAAAAAGAAAGTCTAGTAATGGCCAATACTGTGATATATGGTCAAAGCTCTATGTGTGGTTCTGGCCCTGCTGTCCGTCCCTCAGACCCTGCAATGAGATAGTCTGGTGTCGTGAGTTGAAAATAGCCTTCGATACCACAGACTATAAATGAAGCAGTGGCTACAGAGCCTGGTCGCACTGCACCAACAGACAGACAGGAAAGTGAGACATTCTGAACAACAGACAGGCCAGTGAGACCAGTTACACAATCTGAACAAGTGTTGATGATAGGATCTTGACTCCGTCGGACAAGACCATTCCATTAAGACCTGAATCCGATTCTACAAAATATCTTCTAATACTAACAGTTTTCTGGGGGAGTGTTTCTACATCAGTGCTGCTTATTCAGTACGGTCTAGAAGAGCAGTCAGAACTCCCACACAACATCATGCTGATGATGTGGTCGAGTGTACGGCGGCTGGGAAGAGGATCAGCACCTCCGAATCTGAGGCCATCGGTCTCAGCAGGAAACCGATGGATTGTGCAGTCCATGTAGGGAATGAGACATTACCCAAAGGTGAAGGAGTTTAAGTATCTCTGGGTCTTGTTCACGAGTGAGGGGAAGCCATATGTGTTTTTTGTCACCATAGTAAATGCTGCATCCATGGTTTGGAGAGGGCACTTTTCACCAACGGCCAAAAGGGGAGGGGCTGAAGCCCCCTGCCTTTCAAGTGTGCACGTGCGTGCAGTGGCGTGCACAGACATTTAGAGGGGCAGGTGCTCAAGTAAAAAAAGGGCACCTTGTGCAGCGCGTGGAACCGGCCGGTTGCCTTAACCCATTTTGGGCGGGAACCCCTTTTGGTGTTAGCATTATGTTATGCTTTAGCTATTGAAAAATAGCACATATACAAGCTCATAGCGCGCCACCGAGTGGCGCGCTACGAGCTTGTAGGTCTGCTATTTTTGAAAAATCAAAAAAAAAAAAAGAAAAAAAAAAAGTCTTTCTTTTTTCTTTTTTTTTTCCTTCAAAAGGGCACATTGCCAAAAGGGCAGGGGGTGCTCTAGCACCCCCTAGTGTCTATCTGTGCACGCCACTGCGTGCGTGCACACTTTCCCCTGAATCTCATGCGCTGAAGGAATGTTTCGTTTCAGTGGTGGAAAAAAGTACTGACACTTATTAAGTGAAAGTGTCAATACTGCAATGCAGTAAGTAAAAGTCCAGTATTCAAAATGTACTTGAGTAAAAGTATCGGTATAAAAATGAATGCACTAACTATTGTACTTTTAATCCATTACATTTATTTGAACACTGTACGTGTACGTCCGTCCATCACAGACAGACAGACAGACAGACAGACAGACAGACACGGTGCGCACCACTCTAAAACTAGACTAAAATGTTTTGGGGGGACTATGTTAGGGAAGACATCCAGCGAAGTAATTTGATACATTTTAGTCGCCGAAAGTATACTGTCATGGTATACTTCGTTACTTCCCACCATTGGTACGCGGTGTCAGTATGCCCCCCCCCCCCCCCCCCACACACACACACCCCTCCCCACCTTCCCCTCCAATCAACCCTACCCCTTTGCATGGTGACTGATGCCGGGGCAGGCCTATAGCGCGGAGGCCTTCGACGGGGCACATTCGAGTTGGAAGGAATTGGGCTTAATTCGCTGCAAACCGCCGTTGATTTATAGCGCGGCCAGAGGTTAATGACGATGTCGCTCACCGCCCGCTTGTTCTCGCCGCTGTAATGTGGTTATAAGGAGGTGAAAGAGAGACTGCCTCCCCCCCCCCCCCCGCCTCATTGTATCCTGCATACATTCCTCAGCGCGACCCCCCCCCCCCCCCCCTCCAACCCAACCCAGCCCCCCCCCCCCCCCCCTACCTCTGTCATTCACCCAGTGGTGGAAAAAGCATGTTCCATTTAGGCCTGACATCGAAATTTAAAAAAATATCTTCTAAATCCTGACAGTTTTCTGAAAAACCTTATGTTTCTGTATCAGTGGTGCTCAATATGTAATTTTTTTTTAGGACCCCAAAAATGACATGTAATAGGCCACCGACCCCCATCTGAAAATATATATATAACTAGAAAAAGTGCCCTTCTGGGCACAGGTCTCCACCAGGAGGATAGGAGTGTGTGAGATGTTTGGCAAAATGTTTAGGAGTAATATAAACATGTTTTTTTGTTTGTTTGTTTTTTGCAACAATTTCCTTCATAGCGCCACCATGAGGCTGATTTGGAAAATAATGAGTGGCATGTCGTCCTTGGCTTAGTGGAAATGTGCGTGTATAATTTCACGGAAATTGCACACTGTGTTTGTGATTTGTGGCATTTTGTTCGAAACGGACCAATCATGTGAGCTTTGGAAGCCAATATTAGCCAATCAGGATGGAAGATGGGACATTGTGCAGATCTGTGCACATGACTATGGCGATAGTGTATACCGAATTGTGTGATGTATGGATAAAATGTGTACGAGTAATCTACATAAATGTGTTTTGCCTAAATCGGCCTCATGGTGGTGCTATAACAGGCCATTGAGGAATATTTGGGGCAGAGGTTCGTCGTTGGCATCCATGGAGTGTGTGTGCAAAGTTTGGCATGGATCGGGCCAACGGTACCGGAGATTAGCTGATAACGGACGGACGGAAGGACGGAAGGAAGGAAGGAAGGAAGGACACACACGCGGACGGAGTGCAAAACATACTCTCTCCCCATGCCTTCGGCCTGGTGGAGACAATAACACAATTGTTCCAGGGACCCCCCCAGAAGCAAAGATTTGAGTTCAAAACATGAAAAGCTGAAATTTGCACGATGGCAGGCTCTCAGTCAAATCTGGTCACAAATGTTAAACTTCCTGTTGTTTTTGCCATTTTTATTAGGAAGAAAACCCGGACTGGATCCGTGGATCCAACAGGTTAACATTTTTTATTAAAGAATAAAACAGTACTGGGTTTGGTGATGCTCTATATTTAGTTTGTGTTCGTTTATGTAGGCTACTAAAATAGTGACTTTGAGTAAGTCAACGAGCAGCATATTTTCAATTATCCATTTTTTAAACACTGCAGCAATTATTTTAATTAGGAGTATTTGGAGTTGCATCATGTAGTAGAAAATACTCATTGTGCAGAATGTCCTATTTCATTACTTTTCAAAATGTATAAAAACATCTTTTGAAAATAGCAGATCTATGAGCTCACAATGTGTTGCATCGCGACGCATTGTGAGCTTGTGGCCGTTATGTGTATAGTATAGGGCTGCACGTCTTATACCCGGTGGGCTGAAGAGGTTAAAGGACCACTTCACCACTTTTCAACTTCTCTTCCTATAATTGGTCCTAACTAATGTTCATGATAAAATACCACCATTTCTTTCCTACTCAGTCTGTGTCTCATAGGAAGGCTGTGGGCAGTTCAGAAACCCGTCCACCAGTGACATCATCGATGGTGAATCCAAGCTAATAGAAACGGCAGGCTTTCTTTTACTGAAAAGTTGCAATGCAAAAGTTGAAGCCATCGTTCTCACGATAATAAAAATCTAAATATATTTTAAAACAAATCTTGTTTAAAAAAAAATCTGCCTAATGATGATGTCACTGGTGGACGGGTGTCCGAACTGCCCAAACCCCTCCTATGAGACACAGACCGAGTAGGAAAAAATGGTGGTGTTTTATCATGAACATTAGTGAGGATCAATTATATGAAGAGATGTTGAAAAGTGGTGAAGTGGTCCTTTAATGTATGTTTTGTGAAAGTAACTAGACGGTAGCAGAGACGAAATGTTTTGTATAATCGTCATGGGGGCCCGCCCCCTCCCCCCGCTTATACATGCCCCCCCCCCCCCCCCCCCCCGCCACAGCGGGAGAAAAACGTTTTTTTTTTGTTTCACACTACACCCCTACCTGGCAGGTGAAAACAATCCACCAGATTAGCATTTGAATGCCTGATCTGCATGTGTACAAGTGGACAGGCAACGCGGTCCACCCCCCTGCCCCCGGGCCAGGACAAAAGAGGTGTTAAGGTGCGTTCAGACTTGGATGGTTAGAGCGGCGCGATTACATTACAAAGTCAATGCAAAGACGAGAATTGCGCGAACGGTCGCGGCGCTACCTGGCGCGGTACAAACGGGACGGACCGAGGCGAATATATATATATATTCCATAGAGTAATGATATATTCAGGTCTAATTCCTCATGGGGGCTCGAGCCCCGCCGCCCCCCACGGAGTCTACGTCACCGGACGGTAGTAACTGAAGTGGTCAAATAAAGGCAGTGGAGTACAAGTACAGTATTGGCAATTGGAGATACTCAAGTGAAGTGCAAATACCTCAATTGTACTTCAGTACAGTACGTGGTTACTTTAAAACAGTGCTGAGAACACTAGCCCGGGCGGCACTCATCCGATGACATTTTGACAAAACAAGGCTTCGCAAAACAACAACTCACTCTGACCAAATACATATTCATTCGGGTGTCCCTTTTGGACATGAACAAAGTTTAACCCGTTCAGGACGGGAACCCATTTTTTGTGTTTCTTTTAACCCATTTTGACCTGAGATCGGATTCTAAAAATGTCTTCTACATCCTGACAGTTTTCTGAAAAACCTATGTTTCTATATCAGTGGTGTTCAACCTTTTTCATGTCAAGGACCCCCAGAATTATTTGTATTTGGCCGCCGACCCCCATCTGAAAATATGTTGTTCCAGGAACCCCCCAGAAGCAAAGATTTGAGTTAAAAACGTTCGCTCTGAAAGAATATTCAAAGATTTGCGCCACATTTTCACGATTTTTCAAAAATAGCAGACCTACAAGTTCACTCGGTGCCGTGCTATGAGCTTGTAGATCTGCTATTTTTCAATAGCTAAAGTACAACATAATGCTTAAAACACCAAAAGGGGTTCCCGCCAAGAATGGGTTAAGCATTATGTCTTACTTCTTTAGCTATTGCAAATTAGCAGATCTATAAGCTCATAGATCAAGCTATGAGCTTCTAGACCTGCTATTTTTGAAAAGTCGTATAAATGTGGCGCAAGTGTTTGAATATTCGTTCAGAGCAAACGTTTTCAAACGAGCGAACGTTTCTCATACTGTATCTTTGCTTCAAACATAGTATTTGAAACACTATGTTTCAAATACAGAAACATAGTGTTTTCAAAAAACTGTTTATTTAGAAGGCATTATTTTAGAATCGGCCTCAGGGTCTAAATAGGTTAAGAATCCACTGCTTTCTATGCATTCTATGCAGACCTGTCAGGGAGCTGTCTAATCCCAGCCCAATTGAATGCACCTTTTGTCCAACCTTTCGTCAGGAAAAAGGTTCCAGGAAGAAGTGAAAGCAGAAGTTGTTCAACAACAACAACAACAACATTCTGAGGCAGAGACATATACAGTAGAGAGCCCTTATCTCCTCGTCCATCGTTGCAGGACACGGACAGAACTTAACTTGAACTTGAACAAAGTTTGAGTTATATTTCCAATACTTTTACTTCAACTCCACTACATTTTCTTTTTTTTTTAAATAATTTTGGTAACACTTTATATTAAGGTCGTCTTTATAATGCATTATAGCGCATTATTTTTAACCCACTATTTTGCAACCCATTTTTTCACCCAGTGTCAATTATCTAATGTGATCCTGGGCGCTACACTTCCTCTGCCAACCTGGGGGGAAAGCGGACTGACCTCATGCTTCCTTCTATGCATGAGGAGTCCAAGCTGCTTCTTTTCACCTGACAGGGGGGAGTTTTCCCGGTAGGACGTAGCGCGTGGAAGGAACACGTTATTCCGACCAGTTCCTTTCACCTCCATCAGGTGCCCCAGCTGGCCAGGGGGAGGTAGTTTAGAGACCAGGATGTTTTTTGTGAGGGTACCTACCCTACCCTTTCCACTGCTTTTTTTTTTAAAGAAAACTTTAGTTACTAGTTACTTATTTCTAGATTGATTATCACCAGTAAGACGCTGTCAGTGCCCTCAGGGCGCTGCATCAACAGAGCTTCTTAATACGGCACACTTGAGAGTTGCTCGTCGGCTCCATATTATGCAGATCTAGTATGTCAAACCATGTATGGCTATCCAGGGTTTGATGAGGTCAGTATCGTGATCTTCATATATGGAGATCACGATACTGAAATGTAAACCCGATCAAGCCCAACCTGATTTAAATTCTAGTCGGGTGCAGATCGAGGGGTGGTCTACTCTAGTCTATACACGTGTTAACCCGATTAGAATCTGATATGTTTCTTTCTGCGCACGATCAGTCAGGCAATTTCCGTGGCTTATAGGCTACTCCTCGTTTGGCATGCCGATCAGGTCTTTAGCCTTTTAGTACCATATACCCTTACAAAACTCAAAACACGTAGGTGAACTTTTTATCTGTACTTCGATGCGATGAGGTGATATTCTTCTCCACAGCTTCTCTCTGGGAGGAATGCGTAAAAGTGGGAAAACATGAGACATTGAGGGGTGCTAGCCCCTCCTATAAACAGCTATAGTGTAGATTCTGTCTTAACCAATTTAGGCCTGACGTCAAAATTTAAAACAAAGTCTTCTAAATCCTGACAGTTTTCTGAAAAACCTATGTTTCTATGTCAGTGGTGCTCAAACATATTCATGTCAAGGACCCCGGCATTGGCCGCCGACCCCCATCTGAATATGATTGTTGTTCCAGCAAAGATTTGAGTTAAAAACTCGCTCTGTAACAATATTTATTCAAAGATTTCAAGCACATTTTCACGATTTTTCAAAAATGGCAGACCTATAAGTTATGCTATGAGCTATGAGCTTGTAGATCTGCTATTTTTCAACAGCTAAAGCATAACAATGCTTAAAACACCAAGAGGGGTTCCCGCCCAAAATACAAACATTAAATGCCATTGACAATGAATGGAGAATTTACATCATACGTGTCTGAGCAAATCGGCTGTCGGTGTGTCGGTGGGTGGAAACCATTGGCCAATAAGGGACCACCATTCTTGGTGACGTAACTAAGGTATGTTTAAAAGTGGGCACATGTAAACACCGGATTGTGGCACCAACCGCACTACGCACTACGAGCTTGTAGATCTGCTATTTTTTTTAAATTGTGAAAATGTGGCGCAAATCTTTGAATATATATTCTTTCAGAGCGAGCGTTTTTAACTCAAATCTTTGCTTCTGGGAGGGGGTCCCCGGAACAACATATTTTCAGATGGGGGTCGGCGGCCAAATAGGCCTACATATATTTTGGGGGTCCATGAAAATGTTTGAGCACCACTCACATAGAAACATGGGTCTTTCAGAAAACTGTCTGGATTTAGAAGACATTTGTAGAATCATCCTCAGGTCTAAATGGGTAAAATGGTTTCATTTATTGCACTCGACGTATGGGAAATGTGTCCTAGGGCTTTACGGTGCGTCATCCTCAATTATGTTTTATTATTAATAAGCAGCACTTTGGGTAAAGGTTAATACCTTTTTTTCAAATGAATCAAATCAAATATCGTTTCAGGACGGGGAACCCCTTTTGGTGTTTTAAGCATACTTTAGCTATTGAAAAATAGCAGATCTACAAGCTTGTAGCAAAGCTTGTTCAGAAGACAGGTCTAAACGGTTTAATCAGTGGCGTGCACAGACATTTAGAGGGGCAGGTGCTCAAGTTAAAAAAGGGCACCTTGTGCAGCGCGTGGAACCGGCCGGTTGCCTTAATCTATTTTGGGCGGGAACCCCTTTTGGTGTTAGCATTATGTTATGCTTTAGCTATTGAAAAATAGCAGATCTACAAGCTCATAGCGCGCCACCGAGTGGCGCGCTACGAGCTTGTAGATCTGCTATTTTTGAAAAATCAAAAAAAAAGAAGGAAAAAAAATGTTTTTTTTTTCAAAAGGGCACATTGCCAAAAGGGCAGGGGGTGCTCTAGCACCCCCTAGTGTCTATCTGTGCACGCCACTGGGTTTAATAACTTCCTTGTGTTCTTTCGTGAATTAACGCCCTCCTAGGCGACTACTTGAACACACTACAGCGTCGCACAAAAGTAGCAGATCTACAAGCTCAAAATGTGGCAAAAAGAATAATACCAACTACGAGTACTTTTTTTGTCCAGTGGTGAGTGAGTGCGTCTAGCCCATTTAGACCCGAGGACGATTCTACAAATGATGTCTTCTAAATCCAGTTTTCCAGTGAAAAAACCATGTTTCTATGTCAGTGGTTCTCAAACATTTTCATGTCAAGGACCCCCACAAATATATGTAATTGGCCGCCGAGTCCCATCTGAAAATATGTTGTTCCAGGGACCTCCCAGAAGCAAATATTTGAGTTAAAAACGTATACAAGAATACAACATATAAAACTGCTATAAAAAGCCAAGCACCTTGTTGATGTGGTGTGGTGTGGTGTGGTGTGGCGTGGTGTGTGTGTGTGTGTGTGTGTGTGTGTGTGTGTGTGTGTGTGTGTGTGTGTGTGTGTGTGTGTGTGTGTGTGTGTCATCGCCGCTGTGCTGTATGACAGTGCAAACTTTTCAGGCTGTGACCCCCAAAAACGAAAACAAAATCGTTTTTAACTCAACACATCTAAAGCCAGGCGTTTCTTCGGGCACCATTTTACCTGTGGCAGGCAAAAACTGAACCGGAAGTATTAGCCCGACGGTGTTTCCGTCGTTCAATTTGACCCTTCACTAGCATCCATCTTAAACCGCTTATCCGTAGTCGGTTCGCGGGGGGCAACAGCTCCAGAGTGTTCCAGACTTCCCTCTCCAGAACAACATTAGTGACTTCCTCCTGCGGGGATCCCAAGACGTTCCAAGGCCAGTGAGTCCATGTGTTTCTTCCAACTGCGCCTTAGGTCTGCCCCAGGGTAAAAGGGCAGGGGCTGAAGGAAGCCCCCTTTGATGTCCATGTGTGCACGTCCCTGAGGCATCATGAGGGGAGGGGGGGCATCCACCAAGCAAAAAAAAACACACAGTGCTTTAGAACACAAGGGGGCCATGGTCATTTTTCAAGGGGGCATCACAAAAAATGCTGCCTAGGGCACCAAATTGCTCAGGGCCGGCACTGCCCTGACTCACGGTACGTGTCAACCGGTGTTGACGTTAGCTCTGCATGCTACCAACGGATCGCCAAAAAAGAATGGTTCAGCGACGCGACTCTTCGCGCTCATATCGTCACATACACGATGTGCTTTCACATGGATACTGACGTCAACGCATTGCTATTTCCAGGCTTTTTGTGCTCTTTTTGTCTTTCAGTCACATCGCATGTAATCATTTCTCTTTTGCTCCTAATTGAGCTGCGAACGCGGCAGCCCGCCTAAACGGCGCATGTGAGTTTCACCTCACACCGGTGTCCTATACAATCATGTTGTGACAACACAAGGCCATTGATTGATTGTTTTTCATGAATTGAAATCTGGGTGCACTTATTCAAGTAACTATTCAATAATTCAAGTATGAGTATGATGAATTCTGATGACATTAAAGGGATATTTCACTTTAAAAAAAAAACCTGTCAGTCTTATTATGTGAACACCCCGGGCAGTTCCTAAGTTGCTTGATTCAGTATTTAGATATTTGATATTCATTTTAACTGCCCCGCCCCCTTCCTATACAAACCCATTATAACTTAAAACTCAATTTTAACCATGATAGATGTATGTGGATTGTCATTTACTGTTTTCATTTATTTTTAATAATTATTTTGAAAAAGAACCTCCTGCTGCCCAGCTCCTCCAGCTGCAGCTCCTCCCAGAAAATCTAAAATAATTATTCTCACGTATTAGAGGGACATTATCTATCAGTCAACAGAAAATAGGTTGGGTGTTTTTGATGAATCTATCATGGTTAAAATGGACTTTTAAGTTATAATGGGTTTGTATAGGAAGGGGGCGGGGCAGCTAAAATTAATATCAAATATCTAAATACATGACTGAAGCAACTTAAAAACTGTCTGGGGTGTTCACATAATAAGACTGCGTAGACGATGAAATGACCAAACGTTTTTTTGAAAGTGAAATATCCCTTTAAGCCTCTCAGACCCAACACTAAAGAATATGTTGTTATCGTGAGATATTTTGTCCACAATTCCATGCTTTGATGTTGGTTCCATGCTTTATTTATTGATTGAAGCGCTGCATCTCCAAAGGTTCGAGAGCTGTCCATGGTGGGCCGCCGCGCACCCGGCGATCGTAAATCATTTGTGAGTTTGTACCACATCGCTGAGCAAATGTAACTGGTTGCATTGCTAGCTACTGCGAATGGTGTTGTGCGCCTCACAAAGGCGCCTGAATAACCCGGAAGGGAAACGAGCTCCGTAGAGTGAGAGTGGATGGGCGGCATTTCTTAGGTGTGCGCATGCTAACACTAGATGGCGCTAAAGGAGTTAAAGATATATAAGGGTCCATTTGGTTATCAACTCTCCATCATTTAGCTTGCGACCACCTGAAACCCCCTTAAGGACCACTGGTGGTCCCCGGACCACTGGTTGAGAACCACTGTTCCAGACCATTGGTTCCCAACCTTTCTATACTGAAGTACCACCTCAGAAAATATTTGGCACTCCAAGTACCACCATAATAACTGATGTTAGAATACGGGAGTGTATTGCCACGTTTGATTCCATTCCTATAAGCCAATAATAATGCTGCTCTGACAAAACTCTGTCTAATCACTAATCATGCATGCAGCGGCTCAGAGTGGCATATAAGATGCCATGAGGGTACTTCTCCGTGTTCCTAGGTGGCACAGTGCCAGTCACTCACTGGCCTTGGAACGTCTCGGAATCCCCCAGGAGGAAGTCACTAATGTTGCTCTGGAGAGGGAAGTCTGGAGCACTCTGGTGGAGCTGACCGCGTCCCGACTACGGATAAGCGGTCGAAGATGGACTAACGAACCCTATGAAGAGCTGTTACCGGGTCACATCCAGGCTGCGCAAGCACTGGCTCAGCAGCCTGCTGCTGATTAGGTAGGTCAGTAGTTTTATATGCACTACTGTACTTTGTTTTGTATTCATTGCTCGCTTTTATCCTTTTCCCATGTTGTTTTGTCTTTTTGTTTTTTGTACGTTGATCTTATATGTGATATGGACTACTGTCTGAAATAAAGATTATATATAATCAGCACAACTGATGATATTTCTAATGTGGTTAATCCCTTCTCAAATCTTATATTAACGCCTATAGGTGTGCTGTCACGCTCATTCCAGCACGGCTGGAGAGCCTATTTCAACCAATTGCTCGGTCAGAAGAACTACCTCTAGCAATATAAATATTTCATTCCACCTGTTGTCTTTTTGTCTCTTTTTTTGGGGCGACTCCTCTGTGTACCACCGGAGGGGATTCCCAAGTACCACCAGTGGTACTAGTGTAGTACCAGTGGTTGGGAACCTCCTGTTCTAGACCAGGGGTTCTCAACCCGTGGGTCGCGACCCCTCGGGGGGTCGCCAAATTATTTTAGGGGGTCCCGAAATTATTTTAAAAAAAATCAAAAATAGCAGACCTACAAGCTCATAGCGCGCCACTCGGTGGCGCGCTATGAGCTTGTAGATCTGCTATTTTTAAATAGCTAAATTATAACAATGCTCAAAACACCAAAAGGGGTTCCCGCCCAAAATGGTTTAAGGTTATTGTAGCAGTCAATTTATATTGGGGGTCGGGAGGGGGCGGGGCGGGGGTCCCGAGACGTTGCCAAAGCATTTCCGGGGGTCCCCGGCCAAAAACGTTGAGAACCCCTGTTCTAGACTATAGACGTCCCTTTTGCAACTAACAATTTTCGTCCAAACTGCTAGAGATATCATTCAAATCTTAGTATTTCTGCCAGCTTGGGGCACGGTGGCACAGTTGGTAGTGCTGTCGCCTCACAGCTAGAAGGTCCTGGGTTCAATTCCCGCTCGGGACGCTGTGGGTGCTGGCGGCGTGTTTCCTCCTCCGCGTCATCAGTGCCCATACCTGAGGCGGGGTTGGCGAAAGGGCCTTTCTGTGTGGAGTTTGCATGTTCTCCCCGTGTCTCCTAGGGTAGGTACCCTCACAAAAAACATGCAGTAATCCTGGTCTCTAAACTGCCTCCCCCTGGCCAGCCAGGGCGCCTGATGGAGGGGAAAGGAACTGGTTGGAATAACGTGTTCCTTCCACGCGCTACGTCCAACCAGGGAAACTCCCCCCTGTCAGGTGAAAAGGAGCAACTTGGACACTCAGGCATGGAAGGAAGCCTGAGTTAAAAGTCCGTTGCTCTCCCCAGGTTGGCGGAGGGTGTGTAGAGCCCAGGATCACATTAGATAATTGACACAGGGGTGAAAAATGGGTTACAAAATCGTGGGATAAAAAAGAGGAATTAAAAAATATATATATATATATATTTCTGCCAGCTGTTTGTGTTGATCCATTAGCAGTATCGTCAGAGGTTGAGAACCAAAGCGGTGTCCCTGTCCCTCCGTACACAGACACCCCCCGCCATCTCACTCTTGTTCTTGTTTGGGAAAAAAAAATCTGTAAATGTCAAACGTCTTGCGGAGGCACATCCACTCATACGCAGCTTGTTATTAGCCCATTCAGGACGGGAAATGATTTTGGTGTTTTAAGCATTGTTACACTTTAGTTATTGGAAAATAGCAGATCTACAAGCTCATTGCGCGGCACCGAGTGCCACGCTACAAGCTTGTAGATCTGCTAATCTCGAAAAATCGTGAAAATGTGGCGCAAATCTTTGAATATATATATTCTTTCACAGTGAACATTTTTAACTCAAATCTTTGCTTCTGGGCGGTCCCTGGAACAAAATATTTTCAGATGGGGGTCGGCGGCCAAATACAGATAATTCCCAGGGGTCCTTGACATGGAAAAGCTTGAGAACCACTGACATAGAAATATAGGTTTTTCAGAAAGGATTTAGAACATTTTTTAGAATCGTCCTCAGTCCTAAATGGGTTAGGACTGATATGAAATGCCACTGAACAACTAGAATACAATAGAATAGTCCCCACTCCTTTGGGGTGTTTCTTTGTCACATTATTGCGGCTGTAGATTACTATGAACTTGGGTTGATAAAGCAAATAAATAAAAAATAAAATTAGGAGCCCTGGTTCAAAACAGTAAGCCCAACCTTTTTGCAATAATAATAGACTCCCTAACTTAACATAGTTTTACAATGTATCAACACAACAAAACAAACTAAGACATTATCAGGTCAGCACAGAACAAAACCAAGAATCCCATAAAATCTGAAATAATTAGCTACAACTTAGTGGAACCAGATCGAGGCAGTAAAATATAAAATAGTGTCACAATTTTGATAATTCAGGTATTTTTTATTTTCTTTATACATTATTATTTGTGGGTTTGCAAGTTCAGCTGTTTTGTTTTGCAACTAAATACAACTAAAAGGTAAACAAACAACAAAGAAAAAAAGAAATATTCTCTTACCTTTGAAAGTTAAAGGACAACTTTAGTTTTTTTCAACCAAAGTTCATGTTTTAGGATGTTATTAGAGAAACTAAAAGATGAGTGTTCTTTTTTTTTCATTTGCTGCTTTCTTTCGTTTTAGGGATTTTAGCTGTTTTTGACAGGGGGTGGTGGCATTCGAGCATGGGGTTAAATATGTATTTTTTTACAACATTTTAAAGCGATTTATTTTTGAATTATTTACTATAATCCTAATAAACCCCAGGAAATTTCATCTGGCCACAAAAGATCACGAGATCTACTTAATGTGTCAAACTGACATTGAGCCTATGACACACAGTGTGGCTTCCCCACCTTCACATTCAGTAGATCCTGTCTCGATGTGCTTCATTCTGTTGTACAGCAACCATCTCCCTCAACGGAAATCTAGAATCTTCTGCTTATAGTCCATGCATCCTTTTGATCATCTAGCTTCTAACAACTTCTAACTATTATTATATTTACTTTGTATTATTATTTTTTAGTCCACATAGCTTGTAGAACAGATTTATTTTTTAGCCCACATAGCTTGTAGAACGGATTTACTGCCTCCTTCGGCTCTGGGCTGTCTGTATCTCCATAGACAGAGAAAGGTAGACGCCTCCTTCGGCTCTGGGCTGTCTGTATCTCCATAGACACAGAAAGGTTGACGCCTCCTTCGGCTCTGGGCCGTCTGTATCTCCATAGACGGAGAAAGGTAGACGCCTCCTTCGGCTCTGGGCTGTCTGTATCTCCATAGACACAGAAAGGTTGACGCCTCCTTCGGCTCTGGGCCGTCTGTATCTCCATAGACATAGAAAGGTAGACGCCTCCTTCGGCTCTGGGCCGTCTGTATCTCCATAGACACAGAAAGGTTGACGCCTCCTTCGGCTCTGGGCCGTCTGTATCTCCATAGACATAGAAAGGTAGACGCCTCCTTCGGCTCTGGGCCGTCTGTATCTCCATAGACACAGAAAGGTTGACGCCTCCTTCGGCTCTGGGCCGTCTGTATCTCCATAGACATAGAAAGGTAGACGCCTCCTTCGGCTCTGGGCCGTCTGTATCTCCATAGACACAGAAAGGTAGACGCCTCCTTCGGCTCTGGGCCGTCTGTATCTCCATAGACATAGAAAGGTAGATCGATCTACCTTTCTATGTCTATGGAGATACAGACAGCCCAGAGCCGAAGGAGGCGTCGACGCCTCCTTCGGCTCTGGGCTGTCTGTATCTCCATAGACAGAGAAAGGTAGACGCCTCCTTCGGCTCTGGGCCGTCTGTATCTTCATAGACATAGAAAGATAGACGCCTCCTTCGGCTCTGGGCCGTCTGTATCTCCATAGACACAGAAAGGTAGACGCCTCCTTCGGCTCTGGGCCGTCTGTATCTCCATAGACAGAGAAAGGTAGACGCCGCCTTCGGCTCTGGGGTGTCTGTATCTCCATAGACATAGAAAGGTAGACGCCTCTTTCAGCCCTCGGGCGTCTTTATCGCCATAGACATAGACACTTTCTCTACATATAAGAATCTATTTTGCCCCTGCAGGTGGAGCCTGCAGAATCCACCACTCCGGAAGGAAGTGTCTGGTGCTGGGAATCTGGTGCAACGCACAGATCCTGGACCTGGTGAGAGCAGGAGTGGACCTGGTGAGGCGTAGGAGGGGCCCACAGAGCCTATAGTCCCTCCACGAGCCAGATGGTTCTACCTCTAGAGTAGTTCTGGAGCAGCGGATTGTGTGTCCCTGATCGAGGGTAGCTACTGGGACGTGAGTCGGGACTTGATCACACCGGCTGGGTCACCTGAGTGAGGGGTATGATGTTGAGAGACCCGAAACCCCGATGACCTTGGGATACCTCACTGAGGATACGTCCTTGGTGCATCCATGCATCCATGCAACTACAGATAGTACGCCGTATTCTACCAGAAACGCAACATCCACTGGAAGAGACTTTTTTTTCCAGTTATATTGTTTATTCGTTTTTTGTCTGCACTTTTTTGTCCTGTTGCTGTTGTCATTGCTGTCAGTTCCCATCTGATGTTGTGTGGGAGTCCTGAGCGCTCCAGATCATACTGAATGACCGCTAGCTTGCATAATGTCTTCAGATTAGGTTTCAAGTACAAGATATGTAAGAGAAGTCGCTTTCCAAAGAGGATTATACAATCTCCCACCATGCAACAGTGCGTTGCGCCCGACGAACCCAGATATTTCCCCTGGGGCTCAATCTTCTTCCAGGAGAGGGTCTTGGGATTAAATTTCCACAGATCACTAAAGGTCCGCCTCAGATCATAGTTGTAGCCACCAAATATGTACAGCTCTTCATTGTAAGCAAAGGCTGCATGACCGAGACGTTGTTCTGGAAGAGGCTGAGCAGAAGGTGTGCTCAGCCAACAGTTGGTCTCTGTGTCAAACACTCTGATGCTGTTGTCCTGATGCCCATATCCCCCAAATACAAACATCTTGGTCCCGATGATGGTGGCAGAGTGAAATTCTGAATCAGGTGGTGGAGTTCCTTGTATGTTTATTAAAGCCCAGACCATTGTGGTTGTGTCCAACTTGTAGATGTCATTAGTGTATCTGGAGTTGTATCCTCCATGAATATACATGGCCTTCCCCAAGACACAGGCTGAGTGGCGGTACCTCTCCTCTGGAACAGTTCCAGATACATTGGGTTTGAACCATCTGTGGGCGTCCACATCAAATGCATAAATAATATTGACCATGTCCCCTTTAATTTTAAACCAATTGTCAACAACTGTTGTCTTACAGTTCACTATCCCTCCCCAGATGTAGATGGTATCTTCTATCAGTACAGCTGTGTGTCCATAGTGCATGGAGGGAACCTCAAGGGAACATTCTCCTCTTCTCCACTTCCTTGTCACCGGGGGCAACGCCATCCAGCACAACGGCACTGTGTTGAAGACGTGCACATCAATGTGATCCTTGTTGTTGTATGTCTTCTCTTTATAGAATAACCCTCCAAATGAATACACCTTGTCCTCCACTGGTCCAGCAGCACAACCAAAGAACGCATGTGTCTGTGGTCCTCTTGTCATGGGCACTGACCAGCACAGCATCTCTACCTCTCTTTGTCCGTGACTGCCTATCTCTGGCTTTCTGTTTCTCTCTCAAAGTCTTCAGCTTAACCTCTCCGTATCTCTTCTCTCCATCTCTTGATGTCTGCAACACTTTATAAAGGCTGACAAAGTTATAGTCTGATTTCACTCACAACACAAACCGATGACATGCTTGTGGAACAACACCGATTTACGCAGCTGTTTTTATTTGCACACATTTCTCTCTTAAAGATGGGGTGCCATAATGTTGTACTTTTTCTGTTTTGTATGTGTTTTTGGAGTAACATTACTAATAGCCCTATTAGTAATATTACTATTAGTAATATAATTACAAATAGTTAACAACTAATAGACCCCCAGGTGTGGTTATAATATTCAAATATGTCTTCCCTGTGTATTGTTGAGGTCCTCCTATGCACAGCTTTGTGTGTCTGTGTGTATGAGCACGGAATGTGTTTGTAGCACGGAATGTGGTGATTTGAATGGCTGATGTATGATGATAAGAGCGCCCCTCACTTCACATGAGTGTGATCTTTAGTTTCTTCCTGAAAGCTGAAAGCTTTCGAGTCAAAATCCCCAATCGAAATGCACTGCTTTAGGGACACACTAAAATCAGCCCCCTCCCCTTATTATCATACAACATCATCTGTGTGCTGTTAAGGTGGCAACTAGCCGGAATTTGCCAGTGACAGCCCATACATCCAAACAGAAATGTCCTATCTGATTGTATTAAACAACGTCAAACTCACCAACATTGCTGCTGTACGAAAAGCTTGAATTATCCTCTTTCTATCTGCAAAGTGTTTGTTTCATAACAATCCCCTGTAGGCATATGTTATGAGTTACTTTCTTGCAGGTGATTTTTCTGAGTGTTGGTTAGAGACAGAGTTAGTAATGTGGGCTTCGGACAATTTAATTCTGTGGATTTGTCTTAATGATGTTGAGCAAGGCTAGTATATGGGCTATTCGAATAGGTTCAAATTGCAGTCCCACAATGAAAAACACATTAA
Organism: Electrona antarctica; assembly: GCF_951216825.1. NCBI lineage: Eukaryota > Metazoa > Chordata > Actinopteri > Myctophiformes > Myctophidae > Electrona > Electrona antarctica. The sequence goes on from NC_136807.1 coordinate 55,294,346, forward strand.
AAAACAATTTAGTATTCAGACTTTTCACTGTAGTAATGGTAGTATGGTCTAATTAATCACAAATTAAATATATAAAAAACATTTATGTCACTTCCTATTGGAAGGTGGCTGTCCCAACCTCTAACCCCTAAATTTCAATTCATGAAAAAAGTACTTAAATGATTTTTGTCACTTTCCTAAAAAATGTTTTTAATACACCTATTTGATTTATTTTATAGGGAAGTTGAAATAATGAAATAGATTTTGTAGATTTCTTTTAAATTAAAAAACGTTATATAAACAGAAAGAGTTTAAGTCCATAGATGGAGCCTGGTTTAAGCCACACCCCCACACTCTTCACCAAGAAGTGACATAGACTTCATGTTCATCATGACCAAATGATGAGTAGCTAGTTTACTTCAGTCTGAAATTAATGTCTTCCAAAGGGGAGGCATACTATGGTCCGACGGAGCATTGGTTCGACATGCTTCCGCACCTCGGACAAGCGCCTGCTCCCGTGCTTGCGGTTATGGTTAGGTTAGGGTTTGAGGTGGGTTGTCGTTTTTCTGACCAATGACTAGTCAGACCAAACACATGCATCCCTTCCAAAAAACTAGATAAAATTGTCACTACCGAAACAGTCACGATGTTTATGCTTTTTAATATTTAGCGAAATAGTTAAGTGACTACTATGCTGTGGTCACTACCGAAACAGTGCAGTCACTACCGAAACACTGGTTGTTTTTTCTAAAATCAAAGATAGTGAGTTATCAACCAATATTTTAAGATCATGATTGGTTAGGTGTATGTGTAATGTCAACTACAAATAATGCTGAAATCAATATAATCAACTTTATACATGCGTTTCGATTTTGATTACTCTCAATAATTCAACATAAAAAAATGTGTTAACATATCAATTTAAATGTATTTAATAAGGACCACCTACAAAAATTCTTAAAAATGGTCTGTACAGGGGGGGGGAATAAAAAATAAAAAAAGAAGTTAAAGTATATGTTTCGGTAGTGACAGGAGAGGAAAGATATTCCGATAAATTATTAAAATACAATATGATAATTGAGTGTGCCTTTACTAAATATGTGTCCCTTAGATCTGGTGCAACATGAATATGGTCAAAGTTTTTTCCAAAATCCATCCATCCATCCATCTTCAACCGCTTATCCGTAGTCGGGTCGCGGGGGCAACAGCTCCACCAGAGTGCTCCAGACTTCCCTCTCCACAGCAACATTTTCTTTCCAAAATAGCATACAAATTTCACACAATTTCCAAACAATTCGGTAGAATGGCCCATATACCTTTACATTTATTCACTTTATCACTTTATCGCTCACTTAATTACAATATGTATTGTCCTCTCCAACGATCCATTCATTTGCTGACGTCAACATTATATTGTCTCAAATAACAAATGCATCATCACTTTGTCAAAGCAACTTGGATAGCATATAATAGATCTGTAATCACAGCATGTTATAATTATAGTCATTATTATAGGCATTTGGCGTAGCTATATTATCTTTCTATTGAGTTGTCTACAAAGCAACAACAAGAAAACAAATAAAGTAAATGATTGCATGCAGACAGTCGATGTCTATACAGGAAGAAACCTCTTATCTCCACACTTTTACTGTGTTTTTCTCCATAAATGAACACCATACAAAATACTGCGTCACACAAAAGCATCACAAGTAGCAGATCCGCAAGTTTAGTTTTGAGCTTGTAGATCTGCTACTCTTGCTTTTCAATTTCAATCCTGAAAAGTAAACGGTAAACTTTGTATTATTATTTTATTTTAGCCCACACAGCTTGTAGAACATTCTGGGTGATCTGCCGTTTTACATTTCCTCCAATTTCGACGTGGTCCAAAATGGTCTCAACCTCAGGTCAAATGCTTGGGGGTAAAACATGTCTGGCCTTCTTTGGCCCTTGGTCGTGGAACGAGTCAACGACCTACAGTCCAAACTAAAATTGGTTTTCATAAGGATCATCTTAGATGTACAGTCCAACATATGCACATGTTTGGATTATGTACTAACCTATATGTTTTATTTACTGTTCCAAAATGTGACATTTACGATGTAGTATTGAAGTGTAATTTAATAATAATTCTGCCTGTTGGCCAGTTACAACTTGTAAAAGAGACGCAGTCTCAAAGTGTTTTTACTGGTGAAATAAAGGTAAAAAAAAAGAGAACTTATGTATTTTTTAGCCCACATAGCTTGTAGAGCGGATGTATTTTTTAGCCCACATAGCTTGTAGAAGGGATGTATTTTTTAGCCCACATAGCTTGTAGAACGGATGTATTTTTTAGCCCACATAGCTTGTAGAACGGATGTATTTTTTAGCCCACATAGCTTGTAGAACGGATATTTCTGTCTAATGTTACCCTTGGAAAAGAGATGCTATATGGTTCAAGTGGTTCATGTAAAAGAAAAAAGAAAAAAAATCGAACACACTAATTTGGCACCGCCGCCTGTAGTAACTCTAATTAACGGTGCCGGAGATTAGCTGTAGACAGTCGGACGGACGGACACACACAGGGACACACACGGACGGAGTGCAAAACATACTCTCTCGTCATGCCTTCGGCCTGGTGGAGACAACTATCAGTTATACAGTGGCGTCATTTCAGCAAAAGCTAAGGTATGGCAAGTTCATGACGTGCAGCGTGCGTGCATAACATTTTTGGGGTTATGTGCGGTTATTTGGTGTTATTTTGGCATATTTTCCTCAATTTTTCCCTTCATTTTATTATTGTATTTTTTGGAATTGAAAGACAAGAGTTTTGACCTTCCTTCTTTTGTTCGTTTTCAGCTTGATCTAACAGAACAGTTGACTCCCCACTTACGCACGCACGCGCAATAATTCTGCAAGTCTTAAAGTCTTCCGAAGAGGGTGCTTCCTGGATAAAGATCGGGTGCTTCCCATAGACAGGTAGGAAGGTAGACACCTCCTTCGGCTCTGGGGCGTCTGTATCTCCATAGACGCAGAAAGGTAGACGCCTCCATCGGCTCTGGGGCTTGTGCTTCTTAAAGCTTGCCAAGCTTCCACGTGCATCACAGAAGGGGACATTCGGTAGGCCAATCAGGGGCAGTGTAAACGTTTGTTTTCTCATGCCAATAAAGCTCCTTTGGATTGAATTGATAAGTCCCAGAAACGATGCACTGTGATTGGCCAGTAGTCACTTGAGTGGCAGTGACGCAGCGTGCCTTCCCCACGTCCGCTTTACTTCCTGCCTTCAATAGAGACACGTTGCTCCAATGAACTGCAGCGGCCAATGAGGCATCCATTCTTTTTAATATATATGGAGCTTCGAGGGTGCTTCCTGGAAGAAGAGGGCACTTCCTGGAAGTAGAGTTGAAATGATTAGGTGGGGTGGGGACGTCCGTTATCAACATATAAAATTATAACTCTACAGCTAGTATAGTCTGGAAGAGATTTTTTTTCAGTTATATTGTTTATTAATTTTTGTTACTTTTTTGTCCTGTTGCTGTTGTCATTGCTGTCAGTTCCCATCTGATGTTGTGTGGGAGTCCCGAGCGCTCCAGATCATACTGAATGACCGCTATCTTACATAATGTCTTCAGACTAGGTTTCAAGTACAAGATCTGTAAGAGAAGTCGCCTTCCAAAGAGGAATATACAATCTCCCACCATGCAACAGTGCGTTGGGCCCGACGAACCCAGATATTTCCCCTCGGGCTCAATCTTCTTCCAGGAGAGGGTCTTGGGATTATATTTCCACAGATCACTAAAGGTCTGCCTCAGATCATAGTTGTAGCCACCAAATATGTACAGCTCTTCATTGTGAGAAAAGGCTGCATGAACCTGACGTTGTTCTGGAAGAAGCTGAGCAGAAGGTGTGCTCAGCCAACAGTTGGTCTCTGTGTCAAAGACTCTGATGCTGTTGTCCTGATGCCCATATCCCCCAAATACAAACATCTTGGTCCCGATGATTGTGGCAGAGTGAAATGATGAAACAGGTGCTGGTGGGCCTCTCGTGTTGATTAAAGCCCAGACCATTGTGGTTGTATCCAACTTGTAGATGTCATTAGTGTATCTGGAGTTGTATCCTCCATGAATATACATGGCCTTCCCCAAGACACAGGCTGAGTGGCGGTACCTCTCCTCTGGAACAGTTCCGGAAACCTTGGGCTTGAACCATCTGTGGGTGTCCACATCAAATGCATGAAGAATATTGACCTTGTCCCTCCCATGAATGTTAAACCAGTTGTTTGATTTTAACTGTATCTTAAACTTCACCACCCCTCCCCAGATGTAGATGATATCTTCTATCAGTACAGCTGTGTGTCCGCAGCGCATGGAGGGAACCTCAAGGGAACATTCTCCTCTTCTCCACTTCCTCAACGCCATCCAGCGCAACGTCACTGTGTTGAAGACGTGCACATCAATGTGATCGTTGTTGTTGTATGTCTTCTCTTTATAGAAGAACCCTCCAAAGGAATACACCTTGTCCTCCACTGGTCCAGCAGCACAGCCAAAGTACGCATGTGTCTGTGGTCCTCTTGTCATGGGCACTGACCAGCACAGCATCTCTACGTCTCTTCGTCCGTGACTTCCTCTCTCTCTGGCTTCTCTCTTGGTTTCTCTCTCAAAGTCTTCAGCTTAACCTCTCCGTATCTCTTCTCTCCATCTCTTTATGTCTGCAACACTTTATAAAGACTGACAAAGGTCTGGTCTGATTTCACTCACAACACAAACTGATGTCATGCATGTGGAACAACACCGATTTATGCAGCTGTTTTTATTTGTACACATTTCTCTCTTAAAGATGGGGTGCCATAATGTTGTACTTTTTCTGTTTTGTATGTGTTTTTGGAGTTAACATTACTAATAGCCCTATTAGTAATACTACTATTAGTAATATAATTACTAATAGTTAACAACTAATATACCCCCAGGTGTGGTGATAATGAATACTTGCCCCTGGGCTACTGTCAAAAACCTGAATAAAAAGATTTTGAAAAGAAAATATGTCTTACCTGTGTATTTCTGAGAGACGCTAGCCCCTCCTATGCACAGCTTTGTGTGTCTGTGTGTATGATCACGGAATGTGTTTGTAGCACGGAATGTGATGATTTGATTGGCTGATGTATGATGATGAGAGCGCCCCTCACTTCACAGGGGTGTGATCTTTAGTATCTTCCTGAAAGGTGAAAGCTTTCGAGTCAAAAGGCCCAATCAAAATGCACTGCTTTTAGTGACACACTAAAATCAGCCCCTCCCCTAATTATCATACAACAGCTGTGGGTTGTTAAGGTGGCAACTAGCCAGACTTTTCCATTGACAGCCCATACATCCAAATAGAAAAGTCCTATCTGATTGTATTAAACAACGTCAAACTCACCAACATTGCTGCTGTACGAAAAACTTGAATTATCCTCTTTCTATCTGCAAAGTGTTTGTTTCATAACAATCCACAGCAGACAAATGTTATGAGCTACTTTCTGTCAAGACATCCCTTGCAGGTATTTTCTTTTCTGAGTGTAGGAGTTTGGTTAGGGACAGAGTTAGTAATGCAGGCTTTGGACAATTTTATTCTGTGGATTTGTCCTAATGTTGAGCAAGCTGGCTAGTATATTCCTTTATATTTATTCACTTTAACATTCAATTACAATATGACTTGTCCTCTCCACCGATCCATTCATTTGCTGACGTCAACATTAATGTCTCAAATAACAAATGCATCATCACTTTGTCAAAACACTTTTACTGTGTTGTTTTTCTCCATACATTAACACCCTACTACACACTACTGCGTCACACAAAAGCATCACAAGTAGCAGATCCAAAAGTTTAGTTTTGAGCTTGTAGATCTGCTACTCTTTGCTTTTGAATTTGAATCCTGAAAAGTAAACGGTAAACTTTGTATTATTATTTTATTTTAGCACATAGCTTGTAGAACAGATTTATTTGGCTAATGTTTTACCCTCAGAAAAAAAAAGATCTAACACACTAATTTGGCCCCGCCCCCTGTAGTAACTCAAGGATCCCTAGGGATCCCAGGCCCCTTGTTGAACGCCCTCTGTCTGATAAATCAGTCGTACAGTGGCGTCGTTTCGGCAAAAGCTAAGGTATGGCAAGTGCACGACGTGCAGCACGTGTGCATAACATTTTTGGGGTTATGTGCGGTTATTTGGCTTTTTCTTTTTTGGGGGGTTATATTTTCCTCAATTTTTCCCTTAATTTTATTATTGTTTTTCTTGGAATTGAAAGAGTTTTGATCTTCCTTCTTTTGTTCTTTTTCAGTTTGATCTAACAGAACTGTTGATTCCCCACTTACGCACGCACGCACGCACGCACGCACGCGCAATAATTCTGCAAGTCTTAAAGTCTTCCGAAGAGGATGCTTCCTGGATGAGGATCGGGTGCTTCCCATTCAAATAGAAAGGTAGACGCCTCCTTCGGCTCTGGGGCGTCTGTATCTCCATAGACTTAGAAATGTAGAGACGCCTCCTTCGGCTCTGGGGCGTCTGTATCGCCATAGAAATAGAAAGGGTAGACGCCTCCTTCTGCTCTGGGGGCGTCTGCTTCTCATGAGTAGGCAAGCTTTCCCGAGGTTCCTTCCGAAGCATGGCGGAAGCATGAGCGGAAGTTTGCCAAGCTTCCACATGCGTCACAGAAGGGGACGTTCGGTAGGCCAATCAGAGGCATTGTAAACGTTTGTTTTCTCATGTCAATAAAGCTTCCTTGGATTGAATTGATGAAGTCCCAGAAACAACGCGCTGTGATTGGCCAGTAGTCACTTGAGTGGCAGCGAAGCAGCATGCCTTCGGCACTTCCGCTTGACTTCCTGCTTTCGATCCAATGAACTGCGGCGACCAATGAGGCCTCTATTATTTGTAATGGCCTACTCGTGGAGACCAGCAGCAGGTCTGTGCATTGTTTTAATTGTTTATTTTGTCTTGTCCAAACAGGCCTAGAGTTTTTGAGTATTTATTAAGTCCTACTTGTAGCTCGTGCGGCTGAAAGATGGAGTTTCTAAGAGTACTACTTTTGATGCTTTTAATGGTTTTTGCATGGAGTTACCAACACTCGAGTACTGTCAGTACTCGCGGGAGTTTCTCCTAAATCTACAGTGGAATCGTCAGAGCCTGGATGCGACACTTTCCTCACAGATTTCCAACTTTAATCCAGAGATGGTCAGAGATTCTGTGAATGTAAGAGATGGCTTCAATAAATCGGCATACATCAGGAAAAGAGGAAAGAAGTGTGGCGTGCGTCAACGTTTAAGGAAACAGACGCAAAACAACCGCGTCCCACTACCCTCCATAATCCTGGCCAACGTCCAATCTTTGAGGAACAAAATGGATGAATTACATGGGAATATCAGTCATCTGCGCGAATATAGGGATGTCTGTCTGATGGCATTCACTGAAACTTGGCTTACTGACTGTGTAATAACTTCACCGTGCGTGAACGGTTATGCACGCCCGATACAGAGCTCCTGTCCGTGTCGGTGCGGCCCTTTTATCTCCCAAGGGAGATAAAACCGTTGTTTACATTCATCCAAAAACCAACGCGGACATCGCAGTGAACACCGTCGTTAGAGTGACACAGTCATTGCAATCTATCTCCCCTGACGCGCCCGACATAATTCTGGGAGACTTTAATCATTGCAACTTGAAGAAAACTTTAAACTGTTTTGTGTCAACTGTCACACACGGCGCAACAAGACTCTGGATCTATGTTATGGCTCCATTAAAGGAGCATACAAATCGGAGGCGGGCCCTGCTCTCGGATCTTCTGATCATAACATTGTACACCTTCTACCCGTTTACAAGACTGTGCTAAGGAGGGAGAAGGTGCGTAAAAGACATGTGAAGATCTGGAATAAGGATTCCTCTCTTGCCCTGCAGGGGTGCTTCGACTGCACAGATTGGTCTGTGTTTACAGAATCATCTGATAACATTGATGAAATTACAGACGTTGTGTGCAGCTATATATCGTTCTGTGAAGACAATGTTATTCCCACTAAGACTGTTAAGGTTTTTCCTAATAACAAACCCTGGGCATCATCAGCCCTTAAAGGCTTAATCTACAACAAGGAAAAATGTTTTCAATGAGGGTGATCTACCCAAGGTCAGAGACCTAAATAGGGAGATCAAGTCTGAAATTAAAAAGGCCAAACTCAGGTACAAAGACAAAATTGAAGCTGAGCTGAGCAGTAATAACCTCAGGGAAGCATGGAACGGCATGAAATTTGCTGATAAAATTACTGAATTAAAGAACGAGACTAGAGCCCCCCCCAGCCCTAGTTATTGACAAAAAAAGTGTGGAAAAACACCTCAGACACACTAAGTCAAAAAGTCCAGGGCCGGATACATGCAGGGCATGGACCAGTCATATATTGTCCAGTGTGGACGCTTAAACATCGTCGAAACCCAATGAATGCTGACAAGAATGGACCTCCGGTTTGATAAACCTATGCATAAATAAACTCTTTCTTGACTGTGCGAAGAACCTTGGGATTGACTTCAATGAAAAGGTCCAGGTGCTGTTTAGTGATAGATTTCACAATGTTTGAACACTGTCGAACTTCCAGGCTTTGCCTAATTATTATAAGAAATATATCCAACTTTCACGTTTTTATGAACTCGCTCGAACTTCAGGATTTTTCCTATTATAAAAAGCGATACTCCGAGCCGAGGACTAAAGACGCAGAAGTGGCCTTTCTGGACAATATATGACTGGTCCATGCCCTGCATGTATTGAATTATGAAAAGGTGTGATCTTGTTGTGTGTTTCCTAAATGTTTTATATGATGTAGTACAACACTCGGAGCTTCTCCGTCCATTAATTGTATGAATTATATTAATGATGCCTTTAACGACCTAATTATGTAGGCTACTGTTGTCCCTTTATGGGTAGATGACCTCCTTTCGAGAGAGGGGTGGACTTTAATTGAGTTTTGTTGAGATGAGGGGCCCTAAGACATGCCCTCTTTTTAAACTTTAAAAAATGTTTTCTAGCGGGTTTTGTTGCTCTACCTTTCTTTTCAACTAAGAATAAGCCTGTTTGTAGCCTCTTTGGCACTTCATGTGTGTTTACTATTTGCTATGTGTAATTTGTCTGAGTACTTAACTCTCCCCTCCTCTTTAAGGACTCAACCAGTGATACCCTGTGAACCTATTTATTAATGTTGTATATTGTATGTATTTGTAACTTGAATGTAAAGACTGGTACCAGCATGGTGCCTTATGAATTCCTTAAGTCTTATGGACAAATATTGTGACATTTTCGTTAAACTTGTGTTGTTGACTTTATTATGTTTGCACTTACGTTGTGGTGCTGCTTGCAGCATACTTATTATATTTAATGGGTTAGCTGGTTGTTGTTTGCATCAACCCGGACAGGGGAGGATGTCGCACTGTCGGACAGTATAAATGTGACACTTTGCCTTGTTTACAACATTTTCAACATTGGCCGAAACGCGTTTGTTGTGTTGCTGCTTGCAGCTTACCTTTCCCTTGTAAAGATGAAACAATAAAGTGCCTTAAAGGACTCCGTGAGTGCTGGTATTCTCCTTCTTTTAACATGATCCAGCCACATCTTCTAGCCCAGAAGCTAATCAGTTATTTTAAACTGGATCTTAACCTTGTTGGCTTGATCATAGACTTCTTAACTGTTAGGTCTCAGTGCGTTGAGGGTAAATGAGGTCCTGTCTTCTCTGCTGCTCTCTTCCACTGGTTCTCCCCAAGGCTGTTGTCTCTCCTCACTACTGTATATTCTGTATACCAACGACTGTTGTAGCAATCACCCTAATAGGTATATTGTCAAATTTGCTGATGACTCTGTGATTGTTAGCCTTCTTGAAGACAATGAAGTACAGCATGGGCCAGTTGTCAATGACTTCATATCCTGGTGTGACAAGTCATTCCTACAGTTAAATGTGACCAAAACAAAATATATGATCATCAGCTTTAGAAGGACTCCTCCCAGTCCTGCACCTACACTCATTAAGGGCACAGAAATTGAAATTGTAGAGAACTATAAATACTTGGGTGTCGTTCTTCACAACAAACTCTCCTTTGACTCTCATGTTGCCTCTACATCAAAAATAGTCCAGCAGTGTCTTTTTTTTCTGAGGAAAATGCGTTCTTATAATGTCTCGTCTGTAATGATGACTCTTTTCTATAGAAGTTTTATTGAATCTGTTCTCATGTTTTGTATGGTTGCCTGGTACGGTAATCTGACCCTGGCAAACAAGAACAGGCTCAGCAGCCTCGCCAGTAAGATTTCTGGGAGAACCCAAGCCCAACTCATAGAACTGTACAAGAGGCAGATGCTTAAGAGAGCCTCCTCCCTCGTGGAGGTCTCCCACTTCGGTCTGAGTTTGAACTGTTGCCCTCAGGTCGTCGGCTGAGGGTGTCCACTACAGAGACCAATCGGTTCAAAATATCCTTTGTCCCGGCTGCTATTCAACTGCTGAACAGCAGATAGCACTTTATTCTTGCCTCTTTGCACATACTGCCCACTAATGCACTTTTGCTGACTTTGCTACTATTGAATTCTCTGTCTCTAGTGTCCTGTTCTTAGATCTTAGTCTTGTATTGAATGTTTGTTATGTGTATTTTTTTACTATTATCTGGCTGCAAACCAATTTCCCGCAAGGGACAATAAAGCTAACCTTGAACCTTAATATCTATGGTGCTTCCTGGAAGAAGAGGGTACTTCCTACGGATGTCTGGTGCTGGGAATCTTGTGCAACACACAGATCCTGGACCTGGTGAGAGCAGGAGTGGACCTGGTGAGGCGTAGGAGGGGCCCGGACAGGTGTCAACCCACAGAGCCTATAGTCCCTCCACGAGCCAGATGGTTCTACCTCCCAATCCCGGCAGAGTAGTTCTGGAGCAGCGGATTGTGTGTCCCTGGTTTTTCCCCAATGGGTCTGATCGTGGGTAGCTACTGGGACGTGAGTCGGGACTTGATCACACCGGCTGGGTCACCTGAGTGAGGGGTATGATGTTGAGAGACCCGAAACCCTGATGACCTTGGGATACATCACTGAGGATACGTCCCAGGTGCATCCATGCAATGTTCCCCCCCCCCCCCCCGTTCTAACTCTAAGATAGTACGCCATATTCTACCAGAAACGCAACATCCACTGGAAGAGACTTTTTTTTCCAGATTTATTGTTGATTCGTTTTCTGGCACTTATTTGTCCTGTTGCTGTTGCCATTGCTGTCAGTTCCCATCTGATGTTGTGTGGGAGTCCTGAGCGCTCCAGATCATACTGAATGACTGCTAGCTTGCATAATGTCTTCAGATTAGGTTTCAAGTACAAGATCTGTAAGAGAAGTCGCCTTCCAAAGAGGATTACACAATCTCCCACCATGCAACAGTGCGTTGCGCCCGACGAACCGAGATATTTCCTCTTGGGCTCAATCTTCTTCCAGGAGAGGGTCTTGGGATTAAATTTCCATAGATCACTAAAGGTCTGCCTCAGATCATAGTTGTAGCCACCAAATATGTACAGCTCTTCATTGTAAGCAAAGGCTGCATGACCGAGACGTTGTTCTGGATGAAGCTGAGCAGAAGGTGTTCGCAGCCAACAGTTGGTCTCTGTGTCAAACACTCTGACGGTGTTGTCCTGATGTCCATATCCCCCAAATACAAACATCTGGGTCCCGATGATGGTGGCAGAGTGAAATGACGAAACAAGTGGTGGAGTTCCTCTTGTGTTGATTAAAGCCCAGACCATTGTGGTTGTGTCCAACTTGTAGATTCCATTAGTGTATCTGGAGTTGTATCCTCCATGAATATACATGGCCTTCCCCAAGACACAGGCTGAGTGGCGGTAGCTCTCCTCTGGAACAGTTCCGGATACATTGGGCTTGAACCATCTGTGGGCGTCCACATCAAATGCATAAATAATATTGACCATGTCCCCATTAATGGTAAACCAGTTGTCAACAACTGTTGTCTTACAGTTCACCACCCCTCCCCTGATGTAGATGGTATCTTCTATCAGTACAGCTGTGTGTCGACAGCGCATGGAGGGAACCTCAAGGGGTTCTCTTCCGGTCGTCACCGGAGGCAACGTCATCCAGCACAACGTCACTGTGTTGAAGATGTGCACATCAATGTGATCCTCGTTGTTGTATGTCTTCTCTTCATAGAAGAATCCTCCAAAGGAATACACCTTGTCCTCCACTTGTCCAGCAGAACATCCAAAGAACGTATGTGTTTGTGGACCTCTTGTCATGGGAACTGACCAGCACAGCATATCTACCTCTCTTTGTCCGTGACTACCTCTATCTCTGGCTTTCTGTTTCTCTCTCAAAGTATTCAGCTTAACCTCTCCGTATCTCTTCTCTCCATCTCTTGACGTCTGCAACACTTTATAAAGGCTGACAAAGGTCTCGTCTGATGTCACTCACAACACAAACCGATGACATGCATGTGGAACAACACCGATTTGAGCAGGTGTTTTTATTTGCACACATTTCTCTCTTAAAGATGAGGTACCATAGTCTTGTACTTTTTCTGTTTTGTATGAGTTTTTGAGGGGCGCCAGCGCCTCCTATATACAGGTTTAATTTTAGTTTTTAGTTGTTTTAAAAACGCCATTGACAATGAAGGGAAAATTTACGTCATCTTGTCCCTAACACAAACATTAAATGCCATTAACAATGCAGATAACTTTTTTTTTAAGTGTGTGTTGGCACCGTTTGTTTTACATCACCATTACATCAACTAATCAACATCGACTTTAATATATGAGCATCCCTCACTTCACACAGGTGTGATTTTTATTTTACCCTAACTAATTGACCCCTAGGTGTGGTTATACTATTCAAATATGTCTTCCCTGTGTATTTGCTTTGTGTGTCTGTGTGTATGAGCACGGAATGTGTTTGTAGCATGATTTGAATGGCTGATGTATAATGATGAGAGCTCCCCTCACTTCACATGGGTGTGAACTTTAGTTTCTTCCTGAAAGGTGAAAGCGTTCGAGTCAAAATCCCCAATTGAAATGCACTGCTTTTAGTGACACACTAAAATCAGCCCCTCAATTTGCCATTGACAGCCCATACGTCCAAACAGAACAGTCCTATCTGATTGTATTAAACAACGTCAAAGTCACCAACATTGCTGCTGTACGAAAAGCTTGAATTATCCTCTATCTGCAAAGTGTTTGCAACAAGTGTTTGTTTCCAGCAGCGAGCATGCACTGCTGGTTGGCGAACATGCGCTGCTGGTTGGCGAACATGTGCTGCTGGTTGGCAAACATGCGCTGCTGGTTGGCAAACATGCGGGAAGGTTGGCGAACATGCGCTGCTGGTTGGCGAACATGTGCTGCTGGTTGGCGAACATGTGCTGCTGGTTGGCGAACATGCGCTGCTGGTTGGCAAACATGCGGGAAGGTTGGCGAACATGCGCTGCTGGTTGGCGAACATGCGCTGCTGGTTGGCGAACATGCGGGAAGGTTGGCGAACATGCACTGCTGGTTGGCGAACATGCGGGAAGGTTGGCGAACATACACTGCAGGTTGGCGAACATACACTGCTGGTTGGTGAACATGCGGGAAGGTTGGCGAACATGCACTGCTGGTTGGCGAACATGCACTGCTAGTTGGCGAACATGCGCTGCTAGTTGGCGAACATGCGCTGCTGATTGGCGAACATGCACTGCTAGTTGGCGAACATGCGCTGCTGGTTGGCGAACATGCGCTGCTAGTTGGCGAACATGCGCTGCTGGTTGGCCAACATGTGCTGCTGGTTGGCCAACATGCGCTGCTGGTTGGCCAACATGCGCTGCTGGTTGGCCAACATGCGCTGCTCCCGTGCTTGCGGTTATGTTTAGGTTAGGGTTAGAGATAGGGTTATTAATGTCGGCACAATGGGAGGTCGGAACAATGATATTGCATCCTATAAGACTCTCCGAGATTGGCATCGGACTCAAGATTCTGGCATCGGTCGGGCTCTTAATGGAGAGACGATGTGCCGCTCGGTGCGTTTGGCGGAAAGACGAGTGAGCGCACCGCGGCACATCACAGTGACGTGGTGGCGCAGTGGTCTAATGATCGGTGGATCACATAGAGAGAAAATGTCTTTTATGTCCCCTCCGTCCCCTCCCCTCCCTGCCCGCCGCATATATATACATAATTAGCATAACAGAAATTCATTAGCATAATGGCATGTGCCTTATTTGCATATGCATATTATTTTTCATGCAATTGCCTTTCCTTTTATTTGATGGATGACTGCAGGGTTTTATTGTTTAAATCTGCGTGTGTGTGTGGTGTGTGTGTGTGTGTGTTTTTTTTTGGGGGGCTCCCTTGTCTTTAGTGGGGGGGGGGGGGGGGGACGGCAGACGCAACCGTCTGCCGTGGGGGTCAAGGTTTGTTTAGGGTCATCAGGGGTCACCAACAACAGCCGGTGTTCTTATAAGGCGAGGAGGTGGTGCGTCTGTCTGCGTTATGTCTATCTGCTGCGTCATCAGATACAAAGGACTCACGCACGCACACACACAGTCACACACACACACACACTAAGGGGGCCCTTATCTGGAGGGTGCGAGCAGACATAGACCCCTCCCCCCACACACACACACACACAACCTACCACCCCCCCCCCCCCTCTGATGTAATGCGCGAGTTTAAAGCGCTCTGCTCATAGACACTGTCTGTCTGATCGCCATATCTGATTGACACCCCCCCCCAACCCACTCCCACCCCACACCGTTGTAGCAGACATTTGAAATATTCTGCAATTTCGGGAGTCCTTTTGACATGGAAATGTTTGTCTTATGGGACGCCAGCGAGGTTGATTGTGGATTTTGACAGCAGGTTTTAATATATTTTCAGTTGTAGCCTTTTTCAGAATAAATAAATAAATGAAAATTGCCGCGATTTAGCGTTGTGAGCTTGTAGATCGGGTATTTCTATAGCATGCAACCAAGCATAAAATGACTTATCTTTTAGTTTGACTGGATCTCTTATCCACTAGTCCCTCCCTGACATTTTAGTCTAGTTTGTATTTGTTGATGAAATTGTCATTACATTTGGTTGGATCAAACTTTGAAGATATTTGGTTGCTTTGAAGGCCAGCATCAGAGTTTTGTACTCTACAGCGACCGGGAGCCAATGGAGGGAGCGGAGAAGGGGAGGGTTTGGCTGGTTGAAGACCAAGCAAGTATTTTGGATACAATTTACAATTTAGGCATTTAGCAGACGTTCTTAATCCAGAGCGACTTACATTAAGCAAGAACAAAGAGCATGGCAATACATCACATACATACAAAGTAGTTATCATGAAACATGCGTAAGCTAAGAACGTAACAGTGGAATATCTATATAATGAGACTATACATATAAACTATACATATACTATACTATGAAGTGCTATGACTACATACAATGCAATTCTAGTGCTGTCTACATAACATGCTATAAGTCTGTATCAAATGCCACGTCTACAAAAAGTGCTATCTAAGGGGGCAGGGTAAGTGCTACGGGCCATGATGGAGTATGAAAAGGTGGGTTTTCAGACTACGGTGGAAGATTGGGAGTGATGCTGCAGTTCTGACTGCAATGGGAAGTGCATTCCACAGTTTTGGAGCCAGAAGGGAGAAGAGTTTGGGACGTGTGGAGCGTTGTCCCAGCGTTTTTAGTGAGGGTACTTCCAGCTTCCCTGCGTTGGCTGATCTGAGTGCGCGGGAGGGTTTGTAGGGTTCAATCATACTTGCAAGATATGGGGGAGCCATACCTTTGGTTGCTTTGAATGCCAGCATCAGAGTTTTGTATTCTGTGCGGGCAGCGACCGGGAGCCAATGGAGGGAGCGGAGAAGGGGGAGACATATGAGAATTTTGGCTGGTTAAAGACCAAGAGAGCTGCAGCATTTTGGATCAGTTGGAGAGGCTTAAGTGCAGGTTGGCTTGGATCAATTGGAGAGGCATAAGTGGAGTGCACAGACAGTTGAACACCACGCCGCCGGTAGGCCAGTAAGGCCTCAGTAAGTGAGTTACAATAGTGAAGTTTTGATATAACTGATGTGTGGATAAGGAGCTGACTCCTGGGTGAGGAAGGGTCTAATCCTTAGAATATTACAGAACAGTGGTTGTCAACCAGTGGTCCTTGAGGGGGTTCCAGTCGGTCCCCCATGGCTAAATAATGGAGTTTAACTGATCCAAGGTTTGCCTGTTATCTCTCCTAATGGTACCAACACACGGCATGGAATTGTGGACAAAATCGTATTCAGCGATATCAAAATATTCAAAGGTTTGGGTCTGAGAGGCTAAATGTCATCAAATGGTGGTCCGACGTGGCTCAAAATGCCAAATAAAAAAAATGGGCCTTGATAATGAAAAAGGTTGAAAACCACTGCTTTACACCAACATATAAAAACTATCTCTAGATAAACCAGTGCTGTGTAAACCTACACTCCCATGGGTGAGGAAGGGTGGCATATTATATAGCAGTGGTTCCCAAACTTTTTCATGCCAAGGACCCCAAAATTGACACCCCCATTTGAAGACCGGGTCTGGCAAATAGGCCCTCATCTCGACCAGAGTATTTTTTTCAGTTTTTTACAGATTATTAAAGTACAGAATGTAAGCTTTCATATGATGTATCATTCAATGAAATTGGAAAAATATTTGAAGGAGATATGACCATTTTAAAATGATTGTGCCGTTTTACCCAAAGCTGAGAAAATCCCCTTTGAATGTTCACAACATTTCAACACCTACAGCTGGTGTGTCAATAGGACACCACTCCCTTTTCATTATAGGCGAGTTGAGGACCATTTTGCTAGACCTGGTCACATATATGTCAGGGACACCCAAAAAAGAATATTTGTACGGCTCTAGCAGTGATTCTCAACCCGTTTAATTTCAAGGACCCCCCAGTTTGATATGCATTAGTCTACGGACACCCATTTAATGGCATTTCTATCTCTGGGACCCCCCAATTTATTTTGTAAAATCAATGTTATTTTAACTCTGAGAGTGTACAAATGGAACCAAATGGACCCTTGCTATATAGGACAGCAGGGGTAGGACACCGTCCTAAACGGCAGGTGATAAATCACGTCTTAACGACCACATCTGAAACTCTTCAGACTCTCCTCCCCCGTTAATAAAAAAAAAATGTCCGGAGTAACGACGCGTTTCTGAAGCTCTTTTAACACATATATATATAGGGAACTGTGAAGGAACAAGGGGCGGGGGGGAGGGGGGGCATGACAGATAGGGGGAGGAGCTGGGGGATGGCGGGGGTGACAGTCAAAAACATGGTATCCCCCGGCCGCCACCCCCAGCCCGCCTCCTGCTCAAGCCCAAAATGTGTAATGCTACGTCATTGCAGTTGTGGAAAAGATATATACTCACATTTTGTACAATTCACCATTTGTCAAGTTCCGCCCGTGGTTGTGCACCCATTGGTTGCCGTTTCGTGGTTAGACAAAAAAAATCCTCTCTCTCCATCCACTACCATTGAAATAAGGTGTCGGTAAAAAAGGAACATCACAGGTGCAGCATGGTGACTGGGCATATCATGTTTGTTTTTATTTTTTTATTTTTTTTGTATTATGTTTTAGCAAATTCAACATAAACAAGGCGGGACCAGGGCAGAACGAGCCTGCTGGTTAGTCAGTCAGGGACCAATGAGAAGGCTGACAAATGGTAAATTGAGTAAAATTACCGATACTGCAATATAGCCTATACTCCGTTACTAGGTGAAAGTCCGGAATTTCCGGAGTAAAAGCACAATGGTATTTTGGTATCAAAATGTACTTCCAAGTAGCCAATAGGAGAAAGTACCCTTAAAGGCCTATTCATAGTCTGGATTTCCGGTGGTGAGGTGACCACCGCTCCGGTGGTGAGGTGACCACCGGAGCTGAAATAACGTTGAGCGGTGGTGAGTAAAAACAGAGAGAAGGGCTGGAGCGGTGGCGGTGGTTTGCTCTTCACCGCGGGTCAGTGACGTCATGTTGTAGTTCGGTGGTCACCTCACCACCGAAAATCCAGACTATGGGCTGTATTTTGCGTGTCTTAAGTACCAGGTCTTATTACTTAACTTAAGACCTGGAGGCGTGATCAATGCCATTTGGCTATTCTGAGTGGCCAAAGAGCATTGACCACGCCTCCAGGTCTTAAGTTAAGTAATAAGACCTGGTACTTAAGACACGCAAAATACAGCCCTATATGTATGAGCCTTTATACAGAATGTCTCATTTCAAGTTTTCAAAATATATAACAATAATATTGTGAGCAGATCGGGCCTTGTTCAAATGGCCGAGGGCTGAGGTGGTTTTGTAATAATAATCCAAATCTACAAAAATTTAACTATAGTAACTAAAGATGTCAAACAATGAAATAAAAGTAAAAAAGCTTTTTAAAAAGAGTAAAAAGCTCTGAGATGTATATAGTGGAGTAAAACACTATTGGAAATTGGAAATACTCGAGTAAAGTAGAAAATACCTCAAGATTGTACTTAGGTAGTAGACTTAAGTCAATGTACTTACTATTTAGACCACTGTTTATATAGTTTATTTGCGCGGCAGACCTGGAGACTGTATAGGTCTGCAATTCTTATAGCACTATCTGAGTCTGCTGATGGCGTGTGTGTGTGTGTGTGTGTGTGGGGGGGGGGGGGGTTAGAGAGATTGGGGGGCGAGGGAGGAGGGGAGGGAGGGTGAATGAGGTCGTCTGAATGTGCGGCACGTGCCGCGGCGCCTGCTGCTGATTCACACACACGCACACACGCACGCACAATCACACGCATGCACAAACTCACAGAGAGACACACACACACACACACACACACACACACACGCGCGCGCGTCTGCCTCTGATTGGCCGAGAGCAGCATGGATCGAGCAGGCAGCTAGGGGTGAATTAAGGTCACTGCTGTAATCCTTTATACTGATACCCAAGGACAACCAATCACTACGCAGGACACACTGGCCTCAGCCAATCAGCACGCAGGACACACTGGCCTCAGCCATTCAGCACGCAGGACACACTGGCCTCAGCCAATCACTTTTTAAGTAGTCTAGGGATTCAAATTTCTTAACGGCTGTTGGTAGGGCGTTCCACATTTTAGTGGCATTTAGTGACATAATTAATTTAACCCCTCGTTGGAGCCGAATCGGGGGTGAACGTGGTTTGTGGAACTACCTCAGGTGGTGTGGGTGTGAACTTTGATGACATTAAGGTATTTTGGTAAGGTAAGTATTTTGGGTAGTCATACATGTAGTGAATCTTGTAGACCTCTCCCGTTGCAAGGTGCTTTGCTCTGTCGTCAATCCTAAGCCATTCCCCAGCCTATCAAAATGGGCAGGGGTGAGGTGGGTTCAGAGCTGAGGGCCTTTTCAACCTGCAGTTTTTTTCCTGTCCGAGACCAGCAGTGCCGAGTCATCCGCAAACAGGAACAAGTTGCAGTCACAAGCTGATATCATGGTGTTTATATATATATATTAGGGACAGAAATGTCCCTAGTATGCTTCCAATAGAGCACCGAAGTCTGACGTCAATATCGGTAGAGGGCGCTAAGTCCACTGGTTCATGTACTTTTCATTTGCATTGCAAATCCCCATATAGTAAGGGCATTTTATCAGGTATTTGACCAATCTGGGAACTAAATCGTTACCAAGAAATTTCTTCACCAATGTGTTTCTAAAGGTGTCTAATAACATGTACTAAAAGTTTGAAATTCAACTCCCGTGGGAAAGTTGAGTTATTAGCATAATATGTGACCATACCCATAACATCCTATAGAAGGCAAAAAAGTCAAAATTTCATCATTCTTTAAGTAGCATGTGACATATGAAACTAGGGTGATTTAATGATTCTGAATCCATTCCAAGCATTGGTTTTGCACCAAAAACACTCCTTGGGCTAAATTAGGCCATATCCACTTGACCAAATGTGCTGACCTCATCACGTTTGTGTGGCCGTTTTCCTCCCAAGGAGTGTTTTTTGTGCAAAACTAATGCTTGGAATGGATTCAGAATCATGCAAACACCCTAGTTTCATATGTCACATGCTACTTAAAGAATGATGAAATTTTGACTTTTTTGCCTTAGGCTATATAGGATGTTATGGGTATGGTCACATATTATGCTAATAACTCAACTTTCCCACGGAAGTTGAATTTCAAACTTTTAGTACATATTATTAGACACCTTTAGAAACACATTGGTGAAGAAATTTCTTGGTAACGATTTAGTTCCCAGATTTTCATAGATTTCTCTTACTAATAGGGGGATTTTAGATCGCCTCATATAAGAACTGCGTTTGAAAAATAAACATGTCATCCCGGCCGCTTCACTCATAAGGATATGAAGAATCAACTGACTGAGAGATTTGTTACTGCTACTGAATTAGTTACATTTTCTCTAGAAACAGATCATATATGAGTGACTGACTGTCGCAAACAATACAGAAACACCTCCCCACCACAAGAACGCAGAGACAGCTTGTTTAGTTTTGGACCACAATGCTTAATATGAAACGATTCTAAGATGACCCCCATGTTATTCTCCATATAGAGAAATTACTTCCGTGAACCGGGCAGAACCAACCAGGAGATGAGCGAGTGACGTCAGGACTTCGGCGTTCTATTGCTTTTAGCTTATTAATCAGTATGGAGTGGGTTTTTTTAGGAGGTCCGTGCCACAGCATTTGACAGAATCCACCTTGTGTTTGATGTGGTCGCTTAAATGGCGAAGGCATGTGGCAGGTCAATCGCTGTGCATCTGAGTATGTTTACTATCCGAAAACATTGACTAGAAAGCAGTGGTTATGCAGCCATATAGAATAGAGCAGGGGTTCTCAAGGTTTTCTGCTGGGGACCCCTGGGAATGCTTTGGCCATGTCTCAGTGCAATTTCTAATCAAAATTGACCTATGACCTTTAATCTTTAACCCTGATAAAAGTAACTAAAATGCATGTAATACATATAGTTGTGTGATCATTAGAATGTCTAGAACATGTACCATGTATTATTGTGAAAGATATCCACCGAATGTACCTTTAGAAGATTTAGAACACTTTCCTGGGGGTCTTTATGTTTGCAATATGTGGTTTTAGATATTTTAGATTTTGGCAGTGAGCCCAGTGTCTCTGATGTCATGGACACTGGGCTCACTTACTTCCTGGACTACATGTTGTCTCAGTAAGACAGCCCGCCCCGTATCCACAAAGAGGCACAGTGCACCAAAGCATTATGGGAATTGTAGTCCAGGAAGGAAGTGAGCCCAGTGTCCATGACATCAGAGACACTGGGCTCACTGCTAAAATCTAAAATATCTTAAACCACATAT
>NC_136807.1:55325490-55357990 GCF_951216825.1 Electrona antarctica
AAAATGATATTAAACAAAAATGATATTAAACATCACCTTTAGTGAGGGATATTTCACTTAAAGGGGAATACCACTCATTTTCGACATTTTACTATGTCATTAATATACATTAGAGGTGTTGTGTGGAAATAATAAAAAAGTCCATCTGTTCTGTGTTTCCTAGAAAAATCATTAACAAAAAAATCAGTCTATTCAGGCTTATGTCTGTGAACACCCCCAGACAGTTTTTAACCCATTTTGAGCGGGAACACCTTTTGGTGGTTACTATACATTATTATGTTATAATTTAGCTATTGAAAAATAGCAGATCTACTCGGTGGCGCGCTATGAACTTGTAGGTCTGCTATTTTGAAAAATCGTTAAAATGTGCCTCAAATCTTTCAGAAAATTGTTTTTTTTTTTATTCGACGTCAGGCCTGAATGGGTTAAGTTGCTCGATTCAGTATTTCGATATTGATATTCATGTTAGCTGCCAAAATACCTGTCTTTTTTTTTTCTGGTGACTGATACTGCCCTCCTAATACGCGAGGGGGGCGTGGTTTTTCCATTTACTGTTTTAATTTATTTTTAATATATATATTTTTTCATGCTTTAATCTCCTCCGTCGTGCAGCGGAGTGTGCCACACTTTCCAAAACAGTTTTACAAAATAAATAAAAACAGTGAATGAAAAAACACGGCCCCTCGCGTATTAGAAGGGCAGTATTCAGTCACCAGAAAAATGTCAGGTGTTTTCGATGAATCTATCATGGTTTAAAACCCCATATATGCTGCCACCTGCTGGACGCAGAGCCAACCGCAGACCTGCCGAGCCTATTTCAATGCAGCACACACTGGGAGTCTGGGACTGACATCCTGTTTGTAGCGTCCATCTTAATGCTAAATAAATAGCATCAATGCTAGCGAGCTAAAATTAAGCCACCCTTGCTCTAGAAAGCGCCAATGTTTCCATCTAAACCACCGGATAATCAGCAAAGACCTCCGAACATCGCGCATTTTATCCAAACCATGGAGAACTCCGTAGATTAGGAGTTATTCAGCTTTTTTAGTCAGCCTGTATAGGTGGACGGCAGCGCGGTTGCGTAACCCGGTCTAGGATCGCTAAAGAAGGAAAAAATAATTACAAAAATAGAAATCCGCGATCCGGTTTGATATCAATAATAAGTAACGCTTAATACGGAGTATTGCGCCAGAAGCAGTTGCTGGTTGGATTCCTTCTGATGGAACGCTACGTCACAATCAGTTAAACCGTTAAGATGGAGTATGAAGTTACAATGGGTTTGTATTGGAAGGGGCTAAATGAATATCGGATATCTATAATTACTGAATAGAGCAACTTAAAAACTGTCTGGGGTGTTCACATAAGACATAAGACATAAGTAGACGATACAATGACCAAACCTTTTTTTTTTAAGTGAAATATCCCTTTCATTTGCAAGAAGTCTACACATTTAGAGAAAATGTAGAATAATTGTTATGTTGATCAACGTGTGCCTGTTATCTCTCCTTATGGTACCAACATCAATACAGCATGGAATTGCACAAAATCTCATCCAATGGAAACAAAATATTCTTAAGTTTTGTATCTGAGAGGCTGAATGTCATCAAATGGTGGTTCCGTGGCTCAAATGCCCAATAAATAATGTGAAAGGGGTTTGAAAACCACTGTTCTATATAGCCCTTAGCAGTGGCGGCCATTTCAGGTTCCACTGCATGCATGTTCTGCTGTTATTGCTGGTTTTGTGTTGTTGCTGCTGTGGCCTCTGATGGCTGAAAAGCGTTGTAGTATATTATACTCTCTCTCTCTCTCTCTCTCTCTCTCTCTCTCTCTCTCTCTCTCTCTCTCTCTCTGCCTCTCTCTCTCTCTCTCTCTCTCTCTCTCTCTCTCTCTCTCTGCCTCTCTCTCTCTCTCTCTCTCTCTCTCTCTCTCCACAATCCACTCCAGCACCTGTTCAAGTGGAGATGAGATCTAGTTAATCGCTGTTCAACTCAAGAGATTGCAGGGAGGCGCGTGCGCGTGTGTGCGTGTGCGCATGTGTGCGTGTGTGTGTGTGTGCGTGCGTGCGTGTGCGTGTGTGTGCGCGTGTGCGTGTGTGTGTGTGTGTGTGTGTGTGTGTGTGCGTGTGTGTGTGTGTGTGAATTTTAGGCCAATAGGCTATAGCCATGCAGATGTAAGCATATAGCTGTAGGCTTAGGGCCGATTCATACTCCTATTTTACCGCTGTTTCGGCGCTGTAGTGCCGAAATGATTTCGGCTCGTCAGAAATTTTCTGTAGCACCGAAGAGCCGACTTTAGGATGGTGCCCGCCCCCCCGAACCTCAAAAATGACGTCACATTGTAGGCTATACAGAGCCGAACCGACTTTTATTCGGCTCTAAAATAGGAGTATGAATCGCGCCTTAGCCACCCACATGTTATGGCAGTAGGCTATAGCTGTATAGGCCTGCCCACCCACATGTTATGGCAGTAGGCTATAGCAGTATAGGCCCGCCCACCCCACATGTTATGGCAGTAGGCTATAGCTGTATAGCCACCCCACATGTTATGGCAGTAGGCTATAGCTGTATAGGCCCGCCCACCCACATGTTATGGCAGTAGGCTATAGCTGTATAGGCCTGCCCACCCACATGTTATGGCAGTAGGCTATAGCTGTATAGCCACCCACATGGCAGTAGGCTATAGCTGTATAGGCCTGCCCACCCACATGTTATGGCAGTAGGCTATAGCTGTATAGCCACCCACATGGCAGTAGGCTATAGCTGTATAGGCCTGCCCACCCACATGTTATGGCAGTAGGCTATAGCTGTATAGCCACCCACATGTTATGGCAGTAGGCTATAGCTGTATAGCCACCCACATGTTATGGCAGTAGGCTATAGCTGTATAGCCACCCACATGTTATGGCAGTAGGCTATAGCTGTATAGCCACCCACATGTTATGGCAGTATGCTATAGCTGTATAGCCACCCACATGGCAGTAGGCTATAGCTGTATAGCCACCCCACATGGCAGTAGGCTATAGCTGTAGCCACCCACATGGCAGTAGGCTATAGCTGTATAGCCACCCACATGGCAGTAGGCTATAGCTGTATAGCCACCCACATGTTATGGCAGTATGCTATAGCTGTATAGCCACCCACATGTTATGGCAGTAGGCTATAGCTGTATAGCCACCCACATGGCAGTAGGCTATAGCTGTATAGCCACCCACATGTTATGGCAGTAGGCTATAGCTGTATAGCCACCCACATGTTATGGCAGTATGCTATAGCTGTATAGCCACCCACATGTTATGGCAGTAGGCTATAGCTGTATAGCCACCCACATGGCAGTAGGCTATAGCTGTATAGCCACCCACATGGCAGTAGGCTATAGCTGTATAGCCACCCACATGTTATGGCAGTAGGCTATAGCTGTATAGCCACCCACATGGCAGTAGGCTATAGCTGTATAGCCACCCACATGTTATGGCAGTAGGCTATAGCTGTATAGCCACCCACATGGCAGTAGGCTATAGCTGTATAGCCACCCACATGGCAGTAGGCTATAGCTGTAGCCACCCACATGGCAGTAGGCTATAGCTGTATAGCCACCCACATGGCAGTAGGCTATAACTGTATAGCCACCCACATGGCAGTAGGCTATAACTGTATAGCCACCCACATGGCAGTAGGCTATAGCTGTATAGCCACCCACATGGCAGTAGGCTATAGCTGTATAGCCACCCACATGGCAGTAGGCTATAGCCATGCTGCCGAGCGATCTGCATGTGGCACAAATGGACGATCTACAATTAAGGTCACGCTTGTAGATCGGCTATTTTTGGCACGGGGCGATACGCCCCAGCGAACGGCAAAATGTAAATTAGGTTTTAGTGCGTGCGTGTGTGTGCGTGCGTGCGTGCGTGCGTGCGTGCGTGCGTGCGTGCGTGCGTGTGTGTGCGCGCGCGTGCGTGCGTGCGTGTGTGTGTGTGCGTGCGTCTAAATTCAGATGAGAGGACGCGTCAGTTATCTGAACAGAACACGCGGCCTGCGTGAGCCTTTGTTCGGCTCTGACAAGGAGGGGAGACACACACACACACACACACACACACACACACACACACACACACACACACACACACACACAGCCCTACGCACCAACCCCCACACGCCCCTGTCAAATCATCGCCTCTGCAGGTTCCCTGCATTGGAAAAACCCCAACAGTACATATTATTATGAAGTCCATATACTGTACACATACATTCTAAAATAAGTCCATTCCTTCCCAGAGCCGACGGAAACACACTACTCTACTGCAGAGGTTCCCAAACTTTATCATGAGAAGGACCCCCAAATTGACACTCATTAGCCCGCGGACCCCCAATAGAAGATATATGCCAAGGACCCCCATAAGAGAAGATTTCTATATGGCTCTAGCAGGTACCCAATGTACGTTACGTTGTCAAATACCATGTACAGGTATGATCAGTATGAGAGTGTATTTGGCCATATATAGCCACTTGCCCAAATGTGCCCAAATGTGATGACCTCATCCCATATTTGTGATGACGGCTGTCGCCGTTTTTAGCCCAAGGAGTGTTTTTTGTGCAAAATGAATGCTTGCAATGCATTGAGATTCATGCAAAAAATTAAAATCACACCCGTGTGAACTGAGTGGTGTAAGGTCTTATATAGACTGATCAGCTGTGGTCTGACGTAATGTCTGACGTAATGAAATCACACCCATGTGAACTGGGTGACCATAGCAACCATGCTCATTTTTTGGTACGAACAGACAGACAGACAAACTAACAAAGCCAGTTGTAGGAGTGGTTTACACCACTCAAAAAAAAGTTTGACACGTCACATGCTACTTAAAGCATAAAGAAAATGTTATACCTTATAACCTTATATTAATGTTAATGGTACCCTCTGAATTTACCATGATCCACTAATTATTTAATGTACAATGTTTAACATGTTTTTCGGATGACCCTAAAGCCCTAACCACACCAAAGGGTCACCATGGAACTCCTTGGGTCCAAACGGTTGCAAGGAGTTGACGCTAAAACCGTCTCGACCCTTTGGTGTGGTTTGGGGCCATTGAATTCCATGCGTTGAATCACTGGGGACGACGCGCGTCAACGTGCAACAGTACATATCACACCGCAGGGACAACGCTAAAACCGTCTCGACCCTTTGGTGTAGTTAGGGCTTAAAGCGATAGTTCTGATTTTTTTAAAACTTTTTTTGGATTGCCCGAGTCCCGTGGTGGGAGTTCTGCTCTGGTTTTGGTGAAATATTAACTGGTTCCGGTCATTTAGTGGGGGGCCAGGCAGTAAAAGTAAATTAATTCACAAAACTAACGTAATTTGTGTTGTTGACCTATTTCTAAAATATTAGCGCAACTTTCGTTCAACTTTGACCCCTCTATCACATGGAACTATTTTTTGGGCGTAGTGATATGGACACAAAAAACATAGTTCTGTGTGATAGAGGGGTCAAAAATTCTTGACAACAATGTTAAGCATGTAATTTAGACAGACGCTACTACAGTAGGTTTATTGTTTAGCCTACATGGTATCCTATATAGTTTCAATGTACAGATTAATAGTTGATAGTATGTTTAGAGACTATCATTTTTATGTTCAGGTTACTTTCCATAGTGAACTTGTAACTTCAACACCAGCCTCAACGATAGTTCTTCAGTCAAACTCGTGTACACAGCCTCCATAATATTCATTAATGTCAGTTAACGGTGCACACAATGTTCCAACAGTATCAGTGTAACCGGTGTAGTCTGTCTCTCTCTCTGCGTTGTGTTGAATGGACAGACGGACCCAGAACTCTCTTTGGAAACAACGATTTATTCTGACAAGGAATAATCACAGACACGTCTCCACGTTAGTTCCTAATGCAAGGACTCCTCTCTTAACAGAGTTGAACAAACACTGTATAAATCATTTTGCAACAAGTACAATGCTTATTTTGTTATACAGAGAACACCAAAGACACCCACCTCGTTCCATGCGGAAATACAGAAGGAAGAGGTGGAGGTGTGGCAAGGCATTTATACGGGGGGCAAGGAGGAGACTTAAAGGAGCTGTGACCTCTAATGCATTCTTATACACATGAACCATGGAGAATTAAGTCAGGTAGAAGCACTTATTTCTATCATATTTTGTGTAATTATCTGTTGCCAAACAAATCCTTTATAGGTTCAAAGCTCCTTCTGACTGGAACCATCTTCCTCAATATATTATTCGGGCAATAACATCCTTTCAATATTGTTTAAGACTTTGCTGTCCTCTCGCCTTGGGAGCCCTTGTTCATGCTTTCGCTATAACTTTCAGTATAGCGGCTTATTGTACAGTAACAGATCTATAACACAATGATTCATGTATGTGTTTGTTTTGTGTATTGTCCAGTGGTGGAAAGTACTTTTTGCGAACGCAGTGAGCATTTACTATGAGACCCAGCAGATCATGTATGTCTGTCTGTCTGTGTGTCACGCTGTAACACCACCCGCCCACCACCAGAGGGCGCAGCTGTATCACACACAAAAACACACACGCACATACACACACACACACACACACACACACACACACACACACACACACACACACACACACACACACACACTCTTTAAAAAAATCTTAAAAAAAAGAGAAAAAACCTTAAAAAAGTACGTAATTTATTCTAATTGTTGTTATTGCAATTTACGAGCTGCGTTCGCTTCCCGCGTTCGCGCGTCTTACTTGTACTTAAGTACTGTACTTAAGTACAATTTTGAGGTATTTGTACTTTACTTGAGTATTTCCAATTTCCAGTACTTTTACTTCTACTCCACTACATCTCAGAGACAACATTTGTACTTTTACTTCAGTACAATTATTTTAAAACTTTAGTTACTAGTTACTTACTACTACTTACTACTACTAAAACATACATTAACCCTATACATTTCGGCCATTTGAAAATAGCCAAGCTTGTAGATCTGCTATTTTCAAAAGATTTTGTACACAGTTTGAACTTGTGAAATGGGACATTCTGCAATATGAGTACTTTTACTTTTAGTACTTTAAGTACATTTTGATGCCGATACTTTTGTACTTTTACTCAAGTACATTTTCAATTCCGTACTTCCGAAGTAGTTCTAAATTGCAGTATTGGTACTTTTACTTAAGCAAAACAATTGAGTACTTTTTTCCACCACTGGTATTGTCGTCGTGTTATGTTGTAGCCTACTATGTTTTGTCCCCCCCCCCCCCTGTTTGTTGTTGTCTGATTTGTCCTGTTTATGTTTGTCTATTCTGCGTTCTTGTGTTTTTTTTATTTTTGTTTTATTTTTTCAACAACAAAATGTTATGCTTATATCACAGTAGTCTCTCAAGACAGACTGTTGCCTGGGCCGCTGTTTTCCCGAATATTTGACGATGGGATTCTCAGATTGATATCACAGTGCCTCCTCTGGTGGAAGACAATTTTAATGTGACCTCTAGCGACAGTGCGTGTGTGTGTGTGTGTGTGTGTGTGTGTGTGTGTTTGTGCACGTGTGCGTGTGCGTGTGAGTGTGAGTGTGCGCGCGCGCGCGCGTGTGTGTGTGTGCACGTGTGTGTGTGTGTGTGCGTGTGTGTGTGTGTGTGTGTGTGTGTGTGTGTGTGTGTGTGTGTGACAGAGACCGTGTGGGTGACAGAGACCGTGACGGCGTAGGATATAAAAGGGGAGGTTGGGGGTGGGGTAAAGGGGAGGTGGCGCTGTCTGTCTGAAACCCAGTGTTTCTTTTTTTTTGAGTCATGCACTCCAGTCACTTCGGGAGGCGACCTTGTAATCAAAGAGGGTTTAAAAAGCAATTAACCAGGGGGGAACAATTATAGAGGGCGACGTGAGGAGGAACGGCTGAACGCTTGGATAACCCATTTAGACCTGAGGACGATTCTACAAATGACTGTTTTCTGAAAAACCTCATGTTTCTATATCAGTGGTTCTCAAACTATTTCATGTCAAGAACCCCAGACATTTTAAGAAATTGTCCACCGACCCCCATTTGAAAATATGTTGTTCCAGGCAGGGACTCCCCCCAGAAGCAAAGATTTGAGTTAAAAACGTCCGCTCTGAAATAATATATATTCAAAGATTTGTGCCACATTTTCACGATTTTTCAAAAATAGCAGACCTACAAGCTCGTAGCGCGGCACTCGGTGCAGCGCTATGAGCTTGTAGATCTGCTATTTTCCAATAGCTAAAGTATAACATAATTCTATAAACACCAAAAGGGGTTCCCGCCCAGAACGGGATAAGTAAAGCAGTGCATGTCGTTGAATGGAGGGATTAATTAGTATAGAGGAGGAGGGAATTTAATGTCAAGGTTCTTCGTCCTGCAGAGCGGCGGCCTTTTAAATACCAAACCAGTCAAAGTATATCGTGTCGGGCTTGGGTGTTGTTTTTGCCTATATATACACTGACAATGTGAAAGTTCAGAGGTGTCGCTCGCTCGTGGTTTCGGAGAAAAAAAATGAAACGTGTTTGAAAACATATCAGTAAAGAAAAACCGATAGTAAAGAAACGGGTTCCTGAACTCCCCACAATGTGCCTTTTGCAGCTTCGATTGATTGATTGATTGAATACATGCTCAACAGTTTGCAAACAGCAACAAAACATTGCACGCTGGCACAGATTTGTACAAGTCTCGATAATTCTCTATTATCTCAGAGGTAAAAACAAATAAATGTCAGCACTTTGAACAGGAGACTGGGGTTCAGATGTGGGCTATAGCAGTGGTTCCCAAACTTTTTCATGTCAAGGACCCCCAAAATGACACTCATTAGCCCGCGGAATCCCCCATTTGAAAATATATGCCAGGGACCCCCCATAAGAGAAGATTTTTACGGCTCTAGCAGTGATTCTCAACCTGTTTAATTTCAAGGACCCCCAGTTTGACATGCATTAGTCTACGGGACCCCCATTTATATTGTAAAAGTAATCTTAACACTTTGACGCGATACCCCGCGTTCCCCGCATTTTAATCAAATATCCAACGCTGCCGACATTGTTTTATTACCTTTGGAGCATACGCTGAAGTATTTGCAGCTTTCAACCACGAAAATCCTGTAAAAAATGGTCCGTCGTCTTGTTATGATCAGACGCACCAGCGGCCATGACAATGCGAAACGAAACCACAGTGCAGAGCAAGTTGTAGTCCAAACAAACCCCCCGTCCACTTGCATTGGGCTCAATTTCCCAGAAGTCCTAGCAGCCCAGATGATGACTTGATTTCCGGTTTCGTCATCATAACGCGACAGCCTCGTCATCAGGTCCCGGATAAATGCGCTGTTTCTTTTTAATTATTTTAAAACAGAGAATTAAACGCATTAAACAAATAGTGGGAATAGCGTATTATGCAGCGGCGGAACACAGAACTGTTAATTTAACTCTGAGAGTCTCTCAGAGTTACAGACCAATAAGGGTCCATTTGGTTCCAAGCTGGGGACCCCCTGGAACTCCCTCAAGGACCCCTGGGGGTCTCCGGACCCCACTTTGGGAACCTCTTCATGGGTTACAGAACAGAAACACTTTGAGCAGGATACTGGGGTTCAGATGTGGTGTATAGAACAGAACAAGTTACACTTAGTGCAGTTTTAACCCATTAGGACAGGACTTCAGGACCTCAGGACCTGCATGGTTCTACAAATGTCTTCTAAATCCTAGCACATTTTTATTTTAGTTTTAGTCATAGTCTCTTAGTCTCATAGTTTTCATTTAGTTTTAGTCACATTTTAGTCACCTGGAATGTTTCAGTGTTAGCCTAGTTTTAGTCGACTAAATATAATACGATTTTAGTCGACTAAATCTAGTGTTGATTTAGTCGAACAAAATGTATTTTGGCGGGCCTTGATGCCGTCGTAATGACTGATTTCTTCACTTGCTGAAAATAGCCGATCTACAAGCCTGTAGATCTATTTTCAGCATGCAACCAAGTGTAAAATGACTTATACTGGATCTCTTGTCCACTATAGTCCCTTCTTTTTTAGTCTAGTTTTTATTTGTTGATGAAATCGTCAGTATATTTAGTCTTATAGTTTTAGTCGCCATTGCTTAGTTTTCATTTAGTCTCCATTTAGTTTTCATCAGTGGAAAAAGGCAGTCGACGGACATTTTTCGTCTTAGTCTAAGGCCCTTTCTCAATTTCCCCCTTCTCCATGGCCCTTAGCCCTTCCCCTTGCTGATGCACGTTCACGTGAGGAGGAAGGGTTTTCTCAATTCTCTTTGGAGCGAGGGTTAGGGCCGAGGGCGAGGGCTAGGATCCCCTTCAAACGAAGGCACATCGCGACCAGACTTAAAACGGAGGAAAAAATTATTTGAATGTATTAACAATCTGCATCGCCAAAAACATCGCGACGCAATCTCTAGCAAAGGTTAAGGTTACCTCACGTGAACTAACGATATGCTATGGCGTTGCATTCATACAACGTTACCCATTCATTTGGCATCGGCGCTTTATTCTTTTTTATTTACCGCCGGTGCCCCGGTGGAACAACTCGGATGCAAGCTAGCTTAACTAGCAGGCATCAGTCCAACCCCCCAGACCCCGATATGTCAACATTCTGCAGTTTTGGAGCTCTTAAAAGCCGTGAAATAGCCTACTGTACCTACATAACGCTGTCGCTGCATAACGTTGGCTACTCGCTGCAGTGATAGCTGGTATGGTTTTATCATGACCAATGTTATGCTAATCCCCACAAGTTGCAAAAGTTACATAACTAATTAGCAATGGTGTTGTTTTTTTCCCCAGGCAAACCAGCTATGGAACAGACTGCAAGCTGCTGTACAGCCTGTACATTGGATGGAGATGAATCACGATGGCATTTTCATTGTCCTAAATGTTGTTGAATTTGAAACATTGTCATTCATATCATATGTAGCATATCACGACTTGTCATAGGACATGATAGAAAATGACTGTTCTTAATGATATTAAAAACAATGAACACAGTGACCACAGCCCCTTCTTTCTATATTGTAAATTGTTTTTCCTTTTTCTAACCCTGTACAGTATATGATATAACTGTACCCATTCTATGCAAACTGTTAATACAATAATCAATGAATCAGGTACAACTGTTGAGCAGGTGTCAGAATGAGCTATATTTAGCTGAATTACATTCTGGTGGGCTACCAAGATGAGACACAATTACAATATATTTATTTCATCATAACCACAGCAATGTTATATTTACGTTCCATCTCTTCTCCCAAAATAGCCGATCTACAGCTTATGGAAAGTGGTTTCCAAAGTGGGTTATGGGGACCCCCAGGGGTCCTTGAGAGAGTTCCAGGGGGTCCCCATAAGGGTCCATGTGTATACTCAGATTCCAATTCCCCTTGACACTCGTTATGTAGGGGCAAGGGGAAGGGGCAAGGGCTGAGGGGTAGGGTTAAAAAAGGAATTGGGAAAGGGCCTTAGTCACTGATCCGGATGTTTCTATTTCATTGGTTCTCAATGGTTTTCATATCAAGGACCCCCAAAAATGATATGTATTTGGCCACAGATCTCGAAATATTTTGATCCAGGGACCCCTGTGTGGTCACACTGTGAAAGAATATATAATCAAAGATTTGCGCCACATTTTCAAGATTTAAAAAAAGCAGCTGTTTTTCAACATAGCTAAAGTTTAAAATATCAGTTAAAGTGGTTAAAAGCTATATGCATTCACAATCTTAATGGGTTATAAATACCTATTCCACCACTGTGCATTCGGCATCACAAGCCAGGCTTATTCCACTGGCGGCACAGACACATCAAACACAACACGCACGCATGCACGCACTCACGCACGCACGCACGCACGCACGCACGCACGCACGCACGCACGCACGCACGCACGCAAGCACGCACGCACGCACGCGTGCCAGAAAGACCAGAAGATGACGATTAAGTATAAAAACGAGATCAGAAGTGGATGCTTGAAGCATGCGGCGTAACTACGATACTTCATCTGAGAAGATGTTCTATTCTCTTTGTGGATGCTTGAAGCATGCGGCGTAGCTTCCATACTTCATCTGAGAAGTTGTTGTATATTCTCTTTGTGGAACTGCCAATAAAGGCCCTCCGCTTTTGCGTCGGCGGGTCCAAAATCACCCTGTTTGGGGTTTATTTCTCAACAATGTCCTGCATGCTCCCCGTCAGTGTTGTTTTTGGCAGTAAAATTTTGATTTTAGTTTTAGTCAGTCTCTTGAATAGTTAATTTTAGTCACACCTGGAATGTTTAAGATTTTAGTCTACTAAATCGACAGTTGATTTAGTCGAACAAAATTTATTTTGGCGGGCCTTGATGCCGTCGTAATGACAGTTTTTTTTCACTTGCTGAAAATGGCCGATCTATAACCCCACAACGCGTCGCGCTGCAACGCGTTGTGAGCTTGTAGATCTACTATTTTCAGCATGCAACTAATTGTGAAATTGTGAAAATTTGCATATTTTCTACTGTGCATTCATTGTCAAATTGTAAGTGCAGATGTACATTACTGCATCGCCGCGCTGCATGGATTCGGTGTTTCTATTTCAAGCAGTGACATTACGGAGGTTTTCTCTTTTCTTGAGGGAGACAGATTCGTTTTATTTGACTCAATTAGTATTTCTGATTAATTGTGTTTTTTTTGTCTCTGCTATGATTATTTGCAGCCGCCACCTAGATGCTGTTATGCTGTTATATGTATATCCATAGAGTACTGAGTGACATGCTTGTTGTATCATGAAGAAATGTGCCATGATTGTACCGTGTGTGCGTGTGTGCATGTGTGCGTGTGTGCGTGCATGCGTGTTGCATATAGGGCCCTAGTTATCAGCCCGAGTCCAGCCACATCTTCGTCTCACTCGGACTCACACTCAGTCGACAGTGAACAAACAGCCCCGTGAGACACGCACGCACGCACGCACGCACGCACACATGCACGCACGCACACACACAGACACACAGACACACACAAACCCAGTGGTACACATGTGTGGCATGTGCGTGCACTGTACACGTTCTCGAGTTCTCCCGCACCATACCTCCATAGTAGAATGGACCTCCAAAAATGTAACCTGGCCCAGCCAGCGTGCTTTCTGGTCTAGAGGGGCGGGTAGCCTGGCCCAGCCAGCGTGCTTTCTGGTCTAGAGGGGCGGGTAGCCTGGCCCAGCCAGCGTGCTTTCTGGTCTAGAGGGGCGGGTAGCCTGGCCCAGCCAGCGTGCTTTCTGGTCTAGAGGGGCGGGTAGCCTGGCCCAGCCAGCGTGCTTTCTGGTCTAGAGGGGCGGGTAGCCTGGCCCAGCCAGCGTGCTTTCTGGTCTAGAGGGGCGGGTAGCCTGGCCCAGCCAGCGTGCTTTCTGGTCTAGAGGGGCGGGTAGCCTGGCCCAGCCAGCGTGCTTTCTGGTCTAGAGGGGCGGGTAGCCTGGCCCAGCCAGCGTGCTTTCTGGTCTAGAGGGGCGGGTAGCCTGGCCCAGCCAGCGTGCTTTCTGGTCTAGAGGGGCGGGTAGCCTGGCCCAGCCAGCGTGCTTTCTGGTCTAGAGGGGCGGGTAGCCTGGCCCAGCCAGCGTGCTTTCTGGTCTAGAGGGGCGGGTAGCCTGGCCCAGCCAGCGTGCTTTCTGGTCTAGAGGGGCGGGTAGCCTGGCCCAGCCAGAGTGCTTTCTGGTCTAGAGGGGCGGGTAGCCTGGCCCAGCCAGCGTGCTTTCTGGTCTAGAGGGGCGGGTAGCCTGGCCCAGCCAGCGTGCTTTCTGGTCTAGAGGGGCGGGTAGCCTGGCCCAGCCAGCGTGCTTTCTGGTCTAGAGGGGCGGGTAGCCTGGCCCAGCCAGCGTGCTTTCTGGTCTAGAGGGGCGGGTAGCCTGGCCCAGCCAGCGTGCTTTCTGGTCTAGAGGGGCGGGTAGCCTGGCCCAGCCAGCGTGCTTTCTGGTCTAGAGGGGCGGGTAGCCTGGCCCAGCCAGCGTGCTTTCTGGTCTAGAGGGGCGGGTAGCCTGGCCCAGCCAGCGTGCTTTCTGGTCTAGAGGGGCGGGTAGCCTGGCCCAGCCAGCGTGCTTTCTGGTCTAGAGGGGCGGGTAGCCTGGCCCAGCCAGAGTGCTTTCTGGTCTAGAGGGGCGGGTAGCCTGGCCCAGCCAGCGTGCTTTCTGGTCTAGAGGGGCGGGTAGCCTGGCCCAGCCAGCGTGCTTTCTGGTCTAGAGGGGCGGGTAGCCTGGCCCAGCCAGCGTGCTTTCTGGTCTAGAGGGGCGGGTAGCCTGGCCCAGCCAGCGTGCTTTCTGGTCTAGAGGGGCGGGTAGCCTGGCCCAGCCAGCGTGCTTTCTGGTCTAGAGGGGCGGGTAGCCTGGCCCAGCCAGCGTGCTTTCTGGTCTAGAGGGGCGGGTAGCCTGGCCCAGCCAGAGTGCTTTCTGGTCTAGAGGGGCGGGTAGCCTGGCCCAGCCAGCGTGCTTTCTGGTCTAGAGGGGCGGGTAGCCTGGCCCAGCCAGCGTGCTTTCTGGTCTAGAGGGGCGGGTAGCCTGGCCCAGCCAGCGTGCTTTCTGGTCTAGAGGGGCGCATAGCCTGGCCAGCCAGCGTGCTTTCTGGTCTAGAGGGGCGGGGAGCCTGGCCCAGCCAGAGTGCTTTCTGGTCTAGAGGGCCGGGTAGCCTGGCCCAGCCAGAGTGCTTTCTGGTCTAGAGGGGCGGGGAGCCTGGCCCAGCCAGCGTGCTTTCTGGTCTAGAGGGGCGCATAGCCTGGCCCAGCCAACGTTGTATACAGGCGGACTAAAAAACGGAATAACTAAATCTAAGGACCATGGAGAGCTCCGTAGTACGGGGGTTTCCCTAAAAAAGAAAACATAAGGGCATGTGTGGCCAATAAGAGCTTATGTGTGGACCAATAAGGGCTTATGTGGAGGCCAATAAAGAGCTTATGTGGAGGCCAATAAGGGCTTATGTTTGGGCCAGTAAGAGCTTATGTGGAGGCCAATAAGGGCTTATGTGTGGGCCAATAAGGGCTTATGTGTGGGCCAATAAGGGCTTATGTGTGGGCCAATAAGGGCTTATGTGTGGGCCAATAAAGAGCTTATGTGGGGGCCAATAAGGGCTTATGTGGGGGGCCAATAAGGGCTTATATGGAGGCCAATAAAGAGCTTATGTGGGGGGCCAATAAGGGCTTGTGTGGGGGCCAATAAGGACTTATGTGGGGGGCCAATAAGGGCTTGTGTGGGGGCCAATAAGGGCTTGTGTGGGGGGCCAATAAGGGCTTGTGTGGGGGCCAATAAGGGCTTATGTGGGGGGCCAATAAGGGCTTGTGTGGGGGCCAATAATGGCTTATGTGGGGGGCCAATAAGGGCTTGTGTGGCGGCCAATAAGGGCTTATGGGCTTATAAGGGCTTTAGCATCTAACATGGACGCCACAAACAGACGGGCAACACACTAAAACCAAATACATCCGGGTCGGCAGTCTAGCGTTGGCTCTTGCATCCAGTGAAACGGTAATATATATATATATATATAGAACATCATATATGTGAAGTGAATATATGAATATATAACGACTATAAAAAAAAAGTAATGGTGTTGGACCTACAGTGCAAGGTTGGTGCCCAACAGACACGTCTTGACAGTGAAACATCAGGCCAGCTGATCTCCATTAGCCTAATGAAGCCAATTAACCTCCTGGAACAATTCACCTAGATCTGCTCGCCATGCAGCTCTGAACCAAACCCTGAAGGTATGCGCACACGCGCGTGCGCGGGCGTGCGTGCATGCGCGTGTGTGTGCGTGCGTGACAAATCCCAGATACACAAAAAGAGAGAGAAACCGGTGCTGTTTCATATCATTAGCATAAACAAATTAGAGCATCACTCCCTCGTTAGGCCAAATGTGTCTCGTTAGTGGCACAGCTGAACGAGCCTCCTGATTAGGCCCCACTGTCTCCCTTTGAAGCCCCGCAAAAAAGGAGAGTCTATTATTATTTTTTTATTAAGCTCATTTGCATTTACAAATGAGGAGCTAATTAATGAGAGCGCTTCACTGAGGCTTTCCCTCGTTTGGCTGGGAGCGTGCAGTGGTATGAAAAGATACTCACCGCATGTTTTACTTGATTAAAAGTACAAAAGTGTTGGCATCAAAATGTACTTCAAGTACTCATTGTGCAGAATACATCCATTTTCAAATGTATAAAAAAATATATATTTTGAAAATATATACTACTACTACTACTACTACTACTACTACTACTACTACTAGTACTACTACTACTACTGCTGCTACTACTACTACTACTACTACTAGTACTACTACTACTACTACTACTACTACTACTACTAGTACTACTACTACTACTACTACTACTACTACTACTAGTACTACTACTACTACTACTACTAGTACTACTCGAAAAATTTTAAAAATAAATATATTTTTGAAGGCATTACTAGGAATACCGGAAGAACTCGCCAGTTTACCAAGTCGCTGCGGTGAAAATTCTTCATCAATGTCTTCATCGTTATGCTGACATGCTGTCTTCATCAGTGTAGTGTGTCAAACCCCACAGATGTTATAGTTCATTTCCAAAGTGATCACATTATCTTGTGCAATTAAATGGTCAGCTAGATCAGGGGTTCTCAACCCGTGGGTCGCGACCCCTCGGGGGGTCGCCAAATTATTTTAGGGGGTCCCCAAATTATTTAAAATAAATAAATAATAATAAATAAATAAAAAATTAAATTTTATTTTCACGATTTTTCAAAAATAGCAGACCTACAAGCTTGTAGCGCGCCACTCGGTGGCGCGCTATGAGCTTGTAGATCTGCTATTTTTCAATAGCTAAATTATAACAATGCTTAAAACACCAAAAGGGGTTCCCGCCCAAAATGGTTTAAGGTTATTGTAGCAGTCAATTTATATTGGGGGTCGGGAGGGGGCGGGGCGGGGGTCCCGAGACGTTGCCAAAGCATTTCCGGGGGTCCCCGGCCAAAAACGTTGAGAACCCCTGAGCTAGATGATGATAAAAAGGTGAGTATGTGAATACCAATGATAAGTAGGCCTATAACCATTTCAGGATATGTTTACTAATTAATTACATTGTTTCTGTACTTTGGTGTTAAACTTGTAGCATTCCTACTTTCTCTAGTGTTAACTCTAAACAACTATCTCTCTCTCTCTCTCTCTCTCAATTCAAATCAATTTAAATGAAGGTGAAGTAAAACTAAAATGCACTAAATCACATTACTAGGATAGGTGGATATGGTGAAAGAGGCTCAATTAAGGCACTTTTACGTTTTTACGCATTTACGTGAGCGAGGTCACGTAAATTGTCAGGTGAAATTGTCAGTTGCGTGCTCGTTTCATGGACGCGACTGACCAAACCTGGATTCTGTTTCGTTTTTTTCCTTACGGAGCTATGTGTGTGGGTGGGTGGGTAGGTGGCTGGCTGGGTATGAGCACGAAAACAGCATGGTTGTTTTTCACCACCTGTACGCAACCTAACGCACACACAAACACACACACACGCACGTATTAACTGTATATATGATGCTTTCGGGTGTGCCAGTACAGTACAGTACAGTACAGTACAGTACAGTACAGTACAGTTTCAGTACAGTACAGTACAGTACAGTACAGTACAGTACAGTACAGTACAGTACAGTACAGTACAGTAGAGGGACCGTCACACGGTAACTCTGTCATTTCTCAACCGTTTCGGACACGGGGAAGCACTAGATTTGAGTTGAAAATAGCAGACCTACAAGCTCGTATGAGCTTGTAGATCTGCTATTTTTTCAATATAACATAACGCTTAAAACACCAAAAGGGGTTCCCGCCCAAAATGGGTTAATGAAGATAAGGGAGTCAGTCAAGTAGCACCAAACTGGGTCGAGTGATTAGGGGTGTTAGGGTGTAACAATATACTAACTGCATCGAAAAACTTTAATTTCAAGAATCGAAGTATATCGAAATGAAAACGGCAACATTGACTTTGTATCGTATTGCTTTGCAATGCAAATAATCGGTATTGAATTATTTTGCAATGCAAATAATCAATTTAATCAATACTACGTTGTGGTGATCAGAGACTCACCACTACACATCTCTCTGTTTTAACTAACCGCCGAAAAGGTGAGTATCTTCAACTAGAAGTGGAGTATGTGTGGGCCTTTATTAGCTTAGTGCTGCGAGAGTGAGGTCTAGCCAACACCAACTCGGGATTCCTGGATCGCTGCCCTCCACAATTTCCTATCCCACATCAGGTTCTTGAGCTCTGCAGTGTTGTCAGCCAAGCTGTCGTGCCGCAGCACGTCTACATAGGTGGTACCCTTCTTTCCCCTCCTGGCTTTGCCCTGGGTTGGCTCCCATAGGGTCAATTTACTTGCCTCAAGTTCTGGGTGCCATGACGCAGTGCCCTGCCAGCCTCATCCTTCTCTCTCTGACTTTGTCCGTGACCCGTGGTAGGTCCCCATAGAGGTCCACATTTCTGATGCGGTCCGTCCATGTGACACCTAGTGCCATTTGTAGCATTCTTGTGTAGACTTGTGGACTGGTGAAAAGCTTTTGCATTGTGTCTGCCTCCTCCTCATTCGTTGTTGTGCACTTCATTTGTAACCTGACTCCGCCAGATGATGGCAGTAGTGAGTTCCTCCTCCTGCTTCCCATCTGGACTCTCTCGGGCAGAGATCATGTACACCCATTTCTGACCGGTGAGTTATGCGGCCGTATGCGTACGCTAAAGGCGGGATCAATGCAAGACTGACATTGAAGCTGTGCCACAGCGCAAATGTAAACACAACCTAACAGGACTACAACTCCAAAGTATTACGGAGATATCAGATCGTTGTCCCGCTGCTTCGGGTTCATCGTTTCTGCTTGAGAGAGACCAGATTGAGGTAGGAGGAGGGAACGTGTGAACTCAATACTGCCGCAATCTGGCGGAGTCAGGTTACTTCATTAGTGGTTCTCAAAGTGGGATCCTTGAGGGAGTTCCAGGTAAATGCTAGTTTGTAACCAAAAATGGACCCCTTAGGGTCTGTAACTCAGAGAGTGTACAAATGGACCCTCAATTTGGTTCCATTTGTACACTCTGAGAGTTAAAATAACATTGATTTTTCAATATAAATTGGGATCTCAGAGATAGAAATGCCATTAAATGAGGGTCTGTAGACTAAAGCGTTGATTGATTGATTGATTGATTGATTGAATTAACAGTTTGCAGAATTACAGTATACATTTCAAGCACAACTCAATACAAAGACTGTTAACTGCAGAGTGGACGACCCAATAAAGCATTACACTTGTTTACAAGAGGGTCCACCTTGTTCAATTCATCAAAACATTTAGAGACGTACAAATATACATTCTATAAAGCCAAAGAACAGAACGGGAATTCATCATAAAGGAGGTAAAAAGGGAAAATAATCATATAGCCAGTTTAGAATTGCAGCCTTCCGTAGGTGCCCTTTGAGAGCGGATTTGAAGGAGTCAAGGGATTCGTTATTCATAGTCTAATATTTTCGGTGAGGTGAGGTAAACACCGAACTACAACATGACGTCACTGAGCCGCGGTGAAGAGCAAACCACCGCCACCGCCCCAGCCCTTCTCTCTGTTTTTACTCACCACCGCTCCACGTTATTACAGCTCCGGTGGTCACCTCACCACCGGAGCGGTGGTCACCTCACCACCAGAGCGGTGGTCACCTCACCACCGGAGCGGTGGTCACCGACACCACCCAAAATCCAGACTATGAATAGGCCTTAATGCATGTCAAACTGGGGGTCATTGAAATTGAATCACTGCTAGAGCTGTACAAATCTTTATCTTATTGGGGTCCCTGGCATATCTGTTCAAATGGGGGCCCGTGGGCTAATAAGTGTCAATTTGGGCGTCCTTGACATGTAAAAGTTTGGGAACCTCTGCATTAGATGTCCAGTTTGTCCACCACTAGGGCGTTGATTGGTCCATTATTTCACCACTAGGCCATTGATTGGTCCATTATTTCACCACTAGGGCGTTGATTGGTTCATTATTTCACCACTAGGCCATTGATTGGTCCATTATTTCACCACTAGGCCATTGATTGGTCCATTATTTCACCACTAGGCCATTGATTGGTCCATTATTTCACCACTAAGGCGTTGATTGGTCCATTATTTCACCACTAGGGCGTTGATTGGTTCATTATTTCACCACTAGACTGTTGATTGGTTCATTATTTCACCACTAGACCGTTGATTGGTTCATTATTTCACCACTAGACCGTTGATTGGTCCATTATTTCACCACTAGGGCGTTGATTGGTTCATTATTTCACCACTAGGGCGTTGATTGGTTCATTATTTCACCACTAGGGCGTTGATTGGTCCATTATTTCACCACTAGGGCGTTGATTGGTCCATTATTTCACCACTAGGGCGTTGATTGGTTCATTATTGCACCACTAGGGCGTTGATTGGTCCATTATTTCACCACTAGGGCGTTGATTGGTCCATTATTTCACCACTAGGGCGTTGATTGGTCCATTATTTCACCACTAGGGCGTTGATTGGTTCATTATTTCACCACTAGACTGTTGATTGGTTCATTATTTCACCACTAGGCCACTGATTGGTCCATTATTTCACCACTAGGCCGTTGATTGGTCCATTATTGCATCACTAGGCCGTTGATTGGTCCATTATTTCATCACTAGGCCGTTGATTGGTCCATTATTTCATCACTAGGCCGTTGATTGGTCCATTATTTCATCACTAGGCCGTTGATTGGTTCATTATTTCACCACTAGGCCGCTGATTGGTTGACGGTGACATTTATTTTGTGCTTACAGGACGTCGTCCCCTCTGGTGATACGGAGCTATTGATTGGAGCGGAGGTTGTTTTTCTGGGTTCAGAGAGACTGCAGGCCATGCACACGCACGCACGCACGCACGCACGCACTCGCACACACACACAAACACACACACACGCACACACACACATTCAAGTGTGTGTTTATGTGAAGTACACAAAAACAAGGAAAGCGAGTATGAGGCAGAGAGAGAGAGAGAGAGAGAGAGAGAGAGAGAGAGAGAGAGAGCGAGAGAGAGAGAGAGAGATAGAGAGAGAGATAGAATGAAAGCCAGAGAGAGAGAGAGGTGTGATATCATCAATTAAATAATCCTCCCACACAGCATCTGGTGCTCTCTCTCTCTCTCTCTCTCTCTCTCTCCTGTGTGTTGCACTCGCCACATCTCCAGTTCTGTCTCTCCTGTCATTATAACGTATGATATCAAGTCTCTACATCCTAATGAAATGTTACTGCCATCATTATTGTGTGATATTTGATTGAATCTATATAGCCTAATGATCAAATTCGATATCAAGCTTATTGAGTCCCCGTTATCAATAAGCTTTGGGCTTATCAAGCCTGTTATCGAGCATAGCGACCCATGACGTCATGTTTAAACGTTAAATCAAGACAAGAGGCGATCAATAAATAAATCTAATCACCCCCACTGGCACAAACATGTCCGTCTAAAAGTGTATTGATACCTGCCAATCAGTGCTGCACAGGGAAACACAATTATGCTTTTACACTGACGGTACACATATTAACCAGTTAACAGTTTCTTTAATGGCCTATTATTGTATTGGTAAAATGGTAAATTGCCTTCCTTCTGTTAGAAAAGTACTGTATTTGAAGGTCCCATAGTAAAAGATACTCACCAACCTTAACGCATCCCTCACCAACCTTAACGCATCGCTCACCAACCTTAACGCATCCCTCACCAACCTTAACGCATCCCTCACCAACCTTAATCTGGTCGTTTTAACGCATCCCTCACCAACCTTAACGCATCCCTCACCAACCTTAATCCGGTCGTTTTAACGCATCCCTCACCAACCTTAACGCATCCCTCACCAACCTTAATCTGGTCGTTTTAACGCATCCCTCACCAACCTTAACGCATCCCTCACCAACCTTAATCTGGTCGTTTTAACGCATCCCACACCAACCTTAACGCATCCCTCACCAACCTTTTACGCATCCCTCACCAACCTTAATCTGGTCGTTTTAACGCATCCCTCACCAACCTTAATCTGGTCGTTTTAACGCATCCCTCACCAACCTTAACGCATCCCTCACCAACCTTAACGCATCCCTCACCAACCTTAACGCATCCCTCACCAACCTTAACGCATCCCTCACCAACCTTAACGCATCCCTCACCAACCTTAACGCATCCCTCACAAAACCTTAATCTGGTCGTTTTAACGCATCCCTCACCAACCTTAACGCATCCCTCACCAACCTTAATCTGGTCGTTTTAACGCATCCCTCACCAACCTTAACGCATCCCTCACCAACCTTAACGCATCCCTCACCAACCTTAACGCATCCCTCACCAACCTTAACGCATCCCTCACCAACCTTAACGCATCCCTCACCAACCTTAATCTGGTCGTTTTAACGCATCCCTCACCAACCTTAATCTGGTCGTTTTAACGCATCCCTCACCAACCTTAATCTGGTCGTTTTAACGCATCCCTCACCAACCTTAATCTGGTCGTTTTAACGCATCCCTCACCAACCTTAACGCATCCCTCACCAACCTTAACGCATCCCTCACCAACCTTAAAGGAGAGTTTCGCACAAAGCTAAATAACATGCCGAGCGTTCCATACCAAATTAGAGGATTTACCGTCCAGATGGATCACCCGCTAGAGCTCTTATTCAATCGCGCAATTGGTTTTAGTTTTTGTTTACATCTGTTGTAGATGATATGACAGGTTAGTCCATGCAGTGTTGTTGCTGCACTCTTCCTGTTCTACGTGTGCTGACTTTAGAC
Source organism: Electrona antarctica (assembly GCF_951216825.1). Lineage (NCBI taxonomy): Eukaryota > Metazoa > Chordata > Actinopteri > Myctophiformes > Myctophidae > Electrona > Electrona antarctica. The sequence goes on from NC_136807.1 coordinate 55,348,269, forward strand.
CCCTCCTATGCTTTTCTTAAAGGACCAGCGCCCTATATATGTTTATTTTTTTTAATATTTTCTTTCAATATACATCATTATCAACATGATTTTGTAAAAAAAAACGGTTAGGAAGAAATTCCCCTTTAATTCGGTCGGACCAATGCTATATGTCAAACCAAAGTCTGCCTCCCCTGGGTTTAGGCATTGTTTTTGTGATTTAAGGTTAGATTTCTGGTTTTCTCCAATTTCTGTGGTACGAGCCGGTTAGGTTTAGGTTTAGGGTTAGGTTTGTAACGTGAAATCGGGGATTCAACTTGGTCTGCATCTATTGTCAAGCAACATTTTTAGGACTAGACTTGTGCCCGTCGGGCACCGGACCGATACAAGATGGGAACAATGAATATTGTGAATACATACCCCACCCTAGTATGCAATACCCGTTATATCCGTTGTCATAGCACTTTTAACCGTATCACTGCCACCTGGTGGACGCAAGAGCCAATGCTTGACTGCCGACCCGGATCTACTTGGTTTTAGCGTGATGCACGTCCGTTTGTGGCGTCCATTTTAGATGCTAAATATTTTTGCGTCAATTCTAGCGAGCTAAAATGAGGCCATCCTTGCTCTAGAAAGTGCCCATGTTCCAATCGGGATCACCGGCTAATCAGAAAAGACCTCCGAACATCGGGAGTTTTGTCAAAACCATGGAGAGCTCCGTAGATTCAGCTTTTTTAGTCCGGCTGTACATGTGTCATACTTGAAGTCAGTGGGGCGAACGGTCCTTGAGTTACGTGGATTACACAGTATGTATACACGTACGTATACACCTACCCACATAAGACGTGGTGCATTTTTTTGTAAGATTAATCGTGTGCAGCACTGTTGTACACTTTATCTGGCGACCAGAACAGAATATGGACGCTGGGGTTGTTATTATTATTCGGCCCCACACTGCTATGGCATATGAAAATGGGTTGATGCAGGTGGAGATGGAATGAAGTGAAGGGATGAGCCCATGCATGCAGCGAGCAGACACACATTAACGTCCAGATGTGCCTCGTTGACTCATTAATCATTGTGTTGCTAATTAATTCCCATCAGCCTGTGGTGTTTAACCGTTTGGGGGAGAAGAACGAGTGCCCTTCTATATGCTAATGAGCTGCGTGTCCTCTCGTCAACTCTCACTCGGTGTGAGGTAAGCTGTGTGTGCGCGTGCGTGTGCGTGTGCGTGTTTGTGTGTGTGTGTGTGTGTGTGTGTGTGTGTGTGCGTGCGTGCGTGCGTGCGTGCGTGTGCACGTGTGTGTGCGCGTGTCACGTTGGAGAGGGTGAACGTGTGTGCAGTACACAATAGAATTGTATAGCTGTTAATGTATGCATGTGTAAGTAACTCAGAGAGAGAGAGAGTGTATACAAAAAAATAGAACCAACATGGAAGGTTGTTGTACACTCTAAATGAATACAAGGTGGCATTTTGAGTTAGTTTCAAATTTTCTTCATCTTGTGCTCCTCTCTCTCTCCCCCACAACCCCCCCCCCCCCCCCCCCCCTCCCCCCCCTCTCTCCTCTCTCTCTCTCTCTCTGTATGCGACGCGGGGACGGAGCGAGCAGAGATGAAACAGATGAACAGCCTTTATATTAACCGGCAGAATCCAATTATAAGTTTGTGTGTATAGGCCTATCCGTAGCTCGCTATATATGCTAACGGGGAGGAATGAATTAGCATTTCCAGCGTTTCACTGTGATGATGGTAGAATATGTATTCTGTGATGATGAGAACACAGACTACAGCGTTTCACTGTGATGGTAGAATATTATATTTATCCCATTTAGACCTGAGGACGATTCTACGAAATGTCTTTCTATCATGAAGGTTTTCTGAATACCCTATGTTTCTACGTCAGTGGTTCTCAACCTTTTTCATGTCAAGGACACCCAGAATTACCTGTATTTGGCCACCGAACCCCCATCTGAAAATATTTTGTTCAACTGAGTACCACAGACGAATAACAGTCTAAGTCCACACTATTGATCCATAATATATAAATGATAGATAAGGGTTCAGGACAACAAGGCCTTTTCGTGGAGGGGTCAGTCTGAAATTTGGACTTAGACTGTTTTTCGTCTGTGGTACTCAGGGGGGGGTCCTGGAACAAAAAGCAAAAGCAAAGATTTGAGTTAAAAACGTCCTGCTCTGAAAGAATATACATTCAAAGATTTACGCCACATTTTCACGATTTTTCAAAAATAGCTGACCTACAAGCTCGTAGCGTGGCACTCGGTGCCGTGCTATGAGCTTGTAGATCTGCTATTTTTCAATAGCTAAAGTATAACACAATGCTTGAAACACCAAAAGGGGTTCCCGTCCAGGATGTGTTATTCTGTGATGAGAGCACATGCAGACTATACAGACTGCAATGAGAGAACGCGTTGTAACTGTAGGGATGGAGCTCGTTACATTTTATTGATAACGAGCACCTTGTCGATCAGGCTTAACGAGCCGGGGTTCTTATCGAGTCCACTATCGAGCATTTTCTGTTATTTTGTGGAAAGGCGAGAGACAATAAATTCTGAACGGAACCAAAATTACTATCAGGGCCTTCACATACAGTACTTTTCTAACAGACGGAACGCAATTGACCATTTTACCAATGAAATAATATTAAGTAATACTTAATATTAATATTAAGGATTAAAAATTAGGATCTAATTCACGCCAGCATTTTTTTATTTTGAAAAGCCGCCATTTCCGCTCCACAAACAGTAGTCCTAAGTTAGGAGTTTTCACACAGCTGTGCGGGCCTTGTTTACAATGTGAATCCAGGCCGGAGCTTCGGAGAGCTCTAGATCGTCTGCTCTGTGCCGTCAAAGAAACGCTGTTTTGACCAAAAATTCCATCTGGGACAAGGAATAGGAGATACAGGCGATTGAAAGAAATGGATAGAATGGATTCTTATGGCGACGACGATCTAAGATGGGCGATCCAGTGCTGTGCTAACAACACAGCTAGCTAACCGGCTAACGTGAGTAGCATTTTGGCTCGAGCAATCGAACGCGCTATAAAAGCTCAATTGCCGAAGGCCGTCGGCAATGGCGTTAAGCGTCAGTATCAAAATTAGGCTTCAATTGACTTTAATCGTCGGCAATGGCGCTCCAAGTGTTAAGTATTGTATACCATCACTTTAAAAGTGTAATTTTGTTTACCCGGACAGCGCTGGTTGGCAGGTATCAATACACTTTTAGACCGACATGTTTGTGCCAGCCATGGGTGATTACATTTATTTCTTATTCTAAAACGGTTAGCCCCAATACTTGATTCTGATTGGCTGGTTACCGTCACGTGATGTACATTTCACCGATAACCCACACCTTCAATCACTTTATAATATAATTCCCAGCTGATTCCGCATCTCTGTAGCTGTACTGGGGAAGGGGAGCACTTGATTACCTTACAAACCCATGCCGTGCGGGCGTCTAAGCACCACCCGGCTCATATTCTCCCGTCACATAGCCTACTTGCCGAGCAAAACAAGGAAGTGATGTGGCTCGCTCTGGTGGCGCAAAGCGTAGCTACTTTTGTGAATTTAATAGTTTTATTAGGTTAATATTGCTATATGTTTGTAACCGTTTTAGAAAAGCAATAAGCCAATCGAGGCCCCAGCTTACCGGGTATTTTACAATGGCTGGTAGGGAAGAAGACCCTCCGCTCTGCCTACGCCCCCAGCCATTGTAAAATACCCGGTAACCTGAGACCTTATGGCTTATTGCTTAAATCGCCTCTTGTCTTGATTGTTTAAACATGATGTCATGGGCCGTTATGCTCCATAACAGGCTTGATAAGCCCAAAACGTATTGATAAACGGGTACTCAATAAGCTTGTTATCAGATTTGTATCTGTTTATCTGCTTGGTTATCGAGCTCCATCCCTAGTCTCTCCAGATGTGATTTGGTGTAAAAGTGGACAGTGACTGCATGGGGCCTCGTTGATTCACACACACATTCCCACAAGGAAATGGATTTATTTTTTACTGGAGAGCGCATCACCTTTTTTGGTTCACTGAATGTGCTGCGTATGTGTGATGTTTTTTTTTACCAAAAAATGTGTGACTTTATTTTATCAACTTTATCAACTTTATCAACACGCCAGGTTTGCATGTGACTTGCGTCCGTTGCCAAACAGCTGATGCCCTCGTCGTGCGATGATGCCGAGCACGGCGTCTATTTTGGCGAGCCGTGTTGTCGGGGCGAGAATCGGTTGTTTTCACGTGAACCAGAACTAGCATCCCCCCCGCCCCCTGCATATCGGCCAATCACAGCAGTTTGGTGTGGTTTTCAACATGTGACGCACCCCTGAGTCACGTGTTTTCCATCTCGGGAGAGAGAATGCATTGTTCTTTCTTTCTTTCTTTCTTTCTTTCTTTCTTTCTTTCTTTCCACTAAAGAAAAAAAATAGCCGATCTACAAGCTCACAACGTGTTGCAGCACGACGCGTTGTGAGCTTGTAGATCAGCTATATTCTTTTCAGACTCCTGTAGTGGACACATGGTGAAATGCTGAAACATGGCGAAACAGTGAAATGTAAGCAAGTGCACAATTTGTATACGTGTGTGTGCGTGCGTGTGCATGTGTACACGCTAGTATAGCTACATTTCTACAGTTCAAAAGGAGAGCATCTGGTTTTGCGGTAGACTTTTGGTGAATCTAAATCTAGGTCAGATCGGTGGATTTGGCAGCCAAACAATCTGCATCACTGCATGTAAGGGCCCTGGAGTGACGCTTCACGCACACACACACACGCACGCACACGCACGCACGCACACGAACACACATAATGTGTACACACAAATGAAACATAAATTAACACACAAACACAAATCTCTCTGCCTCCCCGGAGCAAATCATAAGCCAGTTTTATTTTTATTTATTTATCCGTGCATGCGTGTTTGTGTGTGCTTTTATTCTGGGCAACAACTGAGAGCCACAGGGAATGGACCCTGTTTTGTTGTCTCGTCGTCAGTGTTCTATTTTGACGTTTTTTTTGTAAAATTCAGTTCAGTAAAATTCAGACTTTGTTTTTTGTTTGTTAACTTTTTTTGTTTTCATGTTTCCGTTTGTGTGTGTGTGTGTGTGTGTGTGTGTGTGTGTGTGTGTGTGTGTGTGTGTGTGTGTGTGTGTGTGTGTGTGTGTGTGTGTGTGTGTGTGTGTGTGTGTGTGTGTCTATGTTGTTTTTGTTTGCTTTGTATTTTCTTTTGTTTTACCTTGACAGTTATTTAAATATTATATTAGGGTATAGGCATCATACGCTAAGGCTTCAGCCTATATATATATATAGTCCCTTTTGGTCTAGAGTAGACAAAACTAAAACAAAACAACAACGGTTACGCTTCATTGAGCATGTCTGCCATTTCCCTCCTGATGTTGTGTGGCAGTTCAGACCGCTCCAGACCGTACTGCATAAATACAACCTTGCACAAGGTCTTAAGACTAGGACTCAAGTCTAAGATGAACACGTCAGCGGTAACGTAGTGTTTATTTCCTACAAAGAGGACGGTATGATCTCCCACCGTGCAGCAGCACATGCCACGCATTAAACCCGGGGCTTTCCCCTTGGCCTCTAACTTCCTCCAGGAGTAGGTCTCTGGACTGAATTTTCCACACGTCATTGACGTTATGCTCAAAGTTTTCACCACAATTTACAATTTAGGCATTTAGCAGACGCTCTTAATCCAGAGCGATTTACATTAAGCAAGAACAAAAAGCATGGGAATACATCACATATGTAAAATGCATTTATCGCGAAACATGCGTAAGCTAAGAACGTAACTAGAACATATCTATATAATGACACTATACATATAAACTATAACTAGAACATATCTATATAATGACACTATACAAATAAACTATACATATATGCTATACTATGCTGTACATATATACTATGAAGTGCTATGACTACATATAATGCACTTATTGTGCTGTCTACATGACATGCTATAAGTCTGTTTCAAATGCTATATAAGTCTAAGAAGTGCTGTCTAAGGGGGTAGGGTAAGTGCTATGGGCCATGATGGAGTCTGAAAAGGTGGGTTTTCAGACTACGGCGGAAGATCGGGAGTGATGCTGCAGTTCTGATTGCAACGGGAAGTGCATTCCACAGTTTTGGGGCCAGAAGGGAGAAGAGTTTGGGACGTGTGGAGCGTTGTCCCGGCGTTTTTAGTGAGGGTACTTCCAGCTTCCCTGCGTTGGCTGATCTGAGTGCGCGGGAGGGTTTGTAGGGTTCAATCATGCTGGCAAGATATGGGGGAGCCATACCTTTATGCTTTAAATGCCAGCATCAGAGTTTTGTATGCTGTGCGCATATGTACAGCTCTCCGTTGCAGGTAAAGGCTGAATGATCGCAGCGCTCTTCTGGAACAAGCTGTGCATAAGGCGTGCTCAGCCAGCAGTCGGTCTCCGTGTCAAACACTCTGATGGTTTTGTAGTACTGACCCCACCTCCATCCCCCAAATACAAACATCCTTGTCCCGATGATGGTGGCAGAGGGACCTTCTGTTTCAGGTGGTGGACTTCCTCTGGTGTTGATTAAAGCCCAGACCATCGTGCTGGTGTCTAACTTGTACATGGCATTAGTGCGTCCAGTCAGCTGGGTGGATCCTGCATAGATGAACATGACCTTCCCCGACACACAGGCCGAGTGGTACATCCTCCCCTCTGGAGCAGTCCCAGAAACCCTGGGTTTAAACCACCTGTGGGCGTCGACATCGAATGCATAAAGTAGGTTGCAGTAAGGCCACCCTCCCCAGAGGTAGGCTGTATCTTCAATCAGCACAGCTGTGTGGCCATAGCACATGGAGGGAACCTCAAGGTGGCCGTGTCCTCTTCCATGTTCCACTGGAGGTAACTTCTTCCAGCACAAAGACACTGTGTTGAAGACATGGACAGCAATTTTCTGGTCCATGTTGTCATATCTCCCTCCACCAGAGTCGCCTCCCCACAAGCCACAAGACCCAGGACGGTAGCCTCCAAAGGAATACAGTTTGTTCCTCACTGCTACAGCAGCATGATAGGATCGCTTTGGTCCTCCTGCTTTGGAAACGGTCCAGCACAACATCACCCTGTCCGTCTGTCTGTCTGTCTGTCTGTCCGTCCGTCTGTATCTCACCCTCTTCTCTCTCGACGTCTACAGTCATTTTCAACATGGCACCTCATCCTATATATTCTGGTGTGACATCACACGCGACACAAACTGTTGCCATGCACGCCTCAAGATATATATTATGAGGAGTCCATTCACATTAACATTATAAGATATATATAGTGAGGAGTCCATTCAGATTAACATTATAACATATATTATGAGGAGTCCATGCACATTAACATTATAAGATATATATTATGAGGAGTCCATTCACATTAACATTATAAGATATGAGGAGTCCATTCACATTAACATTATAAGATATATATACTGAGGAGTCCATTCACATTAACATTATAAGATATATATTATGAGGAGTCCATTCACATTAACATTAAAAGAGAGCTGTCTGGCGCGCTACATACTAATTCCTACACAGGTTGTGCTTATAACCACGCACCCGGGCAAGTTAAGTTTACTGAGGTTAAGGTTAGGTTAGGGTTAGGTTTAGGTATAGTTTTACTGAGGTTAAGGTTAGGGTTAGGTTTAGGTAGTTTTACTCAGGTTAAGGTTAGGGTTAAGGTTAGGTTTAGGTATAGTTTTACTGAGGTTAAGGTTAGGGTTAGGTTTAGGCTGTCAATCACAGCAACTGGCCAATCCGCGTCGACTGCACAACCCGTGTAGGCTTTGATATGTTGCGTCTGGCGCTTATGCACAGCTACTGTATCTTGTTAAGTAATGTGTAGCTGACGTAGAGTGTAGCTGACGCACCTGCCTGCTCTAGCAATGGTTTCTCACTTTTCTGTATAGTAAAAAAAAAGGTCTCGGTCCCGACTCGGTCTCGCCTCTCAGACTCCCCCCCTCGGACTTGGTCTTGCAAGCTTGGTCTTGGGTCGTGCAATCAGCACTCACTCCCAATCTTCCGCCGTAGTCTGAACACTCACCTCTTCAGACTCCATCTTGGCCCATATAGCACTTGCCCTAGCCTTGACGACCTTGCATGCATAGGCTCAACTTATGTAAATTAGATAGCATTTTGTGTAGACTAGGCATGCCACGGTATGAGATTTTACAGTACGGTACGGTGCCGGTATTGAAAACCTATACCTCGGTATTTAATATTTATATTAAAAAAAAAAGAAAAAAAAAGGATTGCCCCCCCCCCCCCCCACCCCTATGTCTATGTCTACCCCCACCTCCTTATAAGCCCTTCTTTGTTCCCCAACCTGTAGGCCTACATATCTTTTTTTTTTTTTTTTACCTTTTATGATAATTTGAATTTTGTTATTTGTCATGTGACTTGTCATGATTATGAATTGATTACCGAATGAGGACCGAATGGAAACAAGACTGCAAGGACTTTTTTCAGTGATCCCTTTGGACATGTGTTTGACTGTACCCTATACTGATTACATTTCTGCCAATAAAGTATTCAATCAATGAATCAATAGCTATTCCCCACTGTATTTCACTGTACTATGGCTCCCCCTAATGGCCGTTTTGTACCCTGCACGCTGGAGCAGAGGTAGTCTGCGCATGCTCACAACTGCGTGCCTCTGTGTTGTTGACACTTGACAGTTCACACTTTTAGTTTAGTACATGTGGAAATATGGAATATACAATTGGATCTGGGTGTCTTTCAGCAACACTAACTCAAAGGTAGGAAGCAACTTTTCAATCTACTGCAGCTGTGTGGTGAAAATAAATGTTTTGCCTTAGTCTGGGAGTGGAGTTGCACTGCATGCATGCAGCATGCGCCGCCCACCAACGCTGTATTGAAATACCGTAAGCTCGGAAATCTCACGGTATCAACACCGTGGCTGTTCCTGTCGCGGTATTACCGAAATTCGGTAAACCGCGGCATGCCTAGTGTAGACATATACTATATAGTGTATACTATAGCTTCACTGTACAGAAATTCTATACTGTTAGACGGATGTTTTGGTTATTAGCTTGCTTATGAATTATGTATTTGATGTGTTGTTCTTGCTTACTGTAAATTGCTCTGGATTAAGAGCGTCTGCCCAAATAAAAACATCTTCATTTGGAGAACCCCTACGGCCTTATCTAATCCGATGTGTCTTCGTTCTTCGCAGAGCGCGAGCGAACGGGCGAAGAAGGCACCCCATTAATAAATGAAAGCTCTCATGCAGCCATAACCCCTCACCCCCACCCACCACGCCTCACCCCCACCCCTCACCCAGCCCCGAGCGCTCCACAGCAGCACTTAACAAGACTTCCTGTCCGCAACGCTACGGGAGCAGGGGGGGTGGGGGGGGGGGGGGCATGGAAGGGAAAAAAAACTCATTGTAGAGAGGGGGAGAGAGAGAGAGAGAGCATGGAATTGTGGACAAAATCTTATCCAACGATAAACAAAACCAAAAATCAAAGTCTTGCAGGGTCTGAGATGCTAAATATATATCAAATATCGCTCGGTGGCGCAAACGACGAATAAACAATAAATAACGGACCTTGAAAGAGGATGAAAAGCACTGCATTGCGAGCGGCCTGCTCCCATATTATTCCCATTGCTTTGGGCTGTCACATGCAGCCCCGCCCCCGCTGGAGTCCAAAATGGACGCGTCAACAACCAAGCGGACGCA